>NC_086446.1:115974638-116044638 GCF_028390025.1 Pseudophryne corroboree | reverse complement strand
GGGCCTGGTTAGTACTTTGATGGGAGACCACCTGGGAATACAAGGTGCTGTAGATAATTTTATACTGCCAACACCGTTCTGTTGATGCATTCCATTTTCAAACATATTCATTTATGAACCAGTAGTTAGAAGTAGAAAAGTTCTAACAGAAACCACAAAGCTCATCTACAGCCACACCATACTGGATACGCCCAATCTCATCTGATCTTGGAAGCTAAGCAGTGTTGGGCCTGGTTAGTACTTGGATGGGAGACCACCTGGGAATACAAGGTGCTGTAGATCATTTTATACTGCCAACACCGTTCTGTTGATGCATTCCATTTTCAAACGTATTTATTTATGAACCAGTAGTTAGAAGTAGAAAAGTTTTAACAGAAACTAGTAAGCTCATCTACATCCAAAACCACACTGGATACGCCCAATCTCATCTGATCTTGGAAGCTAAGCAGTGTTGGGCCTGGTTAGTACTTGGATGGGAGACCACCAGGGAATACAAGGTGCTGTAGATATTTTTATACTGCCAACACCGTTCTGTTGATGCATTCCATTTTCAAACGTATTCATTTATGAACCAGTAGTTAGAAGTAGAAAAGTTCTAACAGAAACCACAAAGTTCATCTACAGCCACACCACACTGGATACGCCCAATCGCATCTGATCTTGGAAGCTAAGCAGTGTTGGGCTTGGTTAGTACTTGGATGGGAGACCACCTGGGAATACAAGGTGCTGTAGATATTTTTATACTGCCAACACCGTTCTTTTGATGCATTCCATTTTCAAACGTATTCATTTATGAACCAGTAGTTAGAAGTAGAAAAGTTCTAACAGAAACCACAAAGCTCATCTACAGCCACACCACACTGGATACGCCCAATCTCATCTGATCTTGGAAGCTAAGCAGTGTTGGGCCTGGTTAGTACTTGGATGGGAGACCACCTGGGAATACAAGGTGCTGTAGATATTTTTATACTGCTAACACCGTTCTGTTGATGCATTCAATTTTCAAACGTATTCATTTATGAACCAGTAGTTAGAAGTAGAAAAGTTCTAACAGAAACCACAAAGCTCATCTACAGCCACACCACACTGGATATGCCCAATCTCATCTGATCTTGGAAGCTAAGCAGTGTTGGGCCTGGTTAGTACTTGGATGGGAGACCACCTGTGAATACAAGGTGCTGTAGATATTTTTATACTACCAACACTGTTCTGTTGATGCATTCCATTTTCAAACGTATTCATTTATGAACCAGTAGTTAGAAGTAGAAAAGTACTAACAGAAACCATAAAGCTCTTCTACAGCCACAGCATACTGGATATGACCAATCTCATCTGATCTTGGAAGCTAAGCAGTGTTGGGCCTGGTTAGTACTTGGATGGGAGACCACCTGGGTATACAAGGTGCTGTAGATAATTTTATACTGCCAACACCGTTCTGTTGATGCATTCCATTTTCAAACATATTCATTTATGAACCAGTAGTTAGAAGTAGAAAAGTTCTAACAGAAACCACAAAGCTCATCTACAGCCACACCACACTGGATACGCCCAATCTCATCTGATCTTGGAAGCTAAGCAGTGTTGGGCCTGGTTAGTACTTGGATGGGAGACCACCTGGGAATACAAGGTGCTGTAGATATTTTTATACTGCCAACACCGTTCTGTTGATGCATTCAATTTTCAAATGTATTCATTTAAGAACCAGTAGTTAGAAGTAGAAAAGTTCTAACAGAAACCAGAAAGTTCATCTACAGCAACACCACACTGGATACGCCCAATCTCATCTGATCTTGGAAGCTAAGCAGTGTTGGACCTGGTTAGTACTTGGATGGAAGACCACCTGGGAATACAAGGTGCTGTATACACTTTTATACTGCCAACACCGTTCTGTTGATGCATTCCATTTTCAAACATATTAATTTATGAACCAGTAGTTAGAAGTAGAAAAGTTCTAACAGAAACCACAAAGCTCATCTACAGCCACACCACACTGGATACGCCCAATCTCATCTGATCTTGGAAGTTAAGCAGTGTTGGGCCTGGTTAGTACTTGGATGGAAGACCACCTGGGAATACAAGGAGCTGTAGATATTTTTATACTGCCAACACCGTTCTGTTGATGCATTCAATTTTCAAATGTATTCATTTATGAACCAGTAGTTAGAAGTAGAAAAGTTCTAACAGAAACCAGAAAGTTCATCTACAGCAACACCACACTGGATACGCCCAATCTCATTTGATCTTGGAAGCTAAGCAGTGTTGGGCCTGGTTAGTACTTGGATGGGAGACCACCTGGGAATACAAGGTGCTGTAGATATTTTTATACTGCCAACACCGTTCTGTTGATGCATTCCATTTTCAAATGTATTCATTTATGAACCAGTAGTTAGAAGTAGAAAAGTTCTAACAGAAACCACAAAGCTCATCTACAGCCACACCACACTGGATATGCCCAATCTCATCTGATCTTGGAAGCTAAGCAGTGTTGGGCCTGGTTAGTACTTGGATGGGAGACCACCTGGGAATGCAAGGTGCTGTAGATATTTTTATACTACCAACACCGTTCTGTTGATGCATTCCATTTTCAAATGTATTCATTTATGAACCAGTAGTTAGAAGTAGAAAAGTTCTAACAGAAACCATAAAGCTCATCTACAGCCACACCACACTGGATACACCCAGTCTCATTTGAGCTTGGAAGCTAAGCAGTGTTGGGCCTGGTTAGTACTTGGATGGGAGACCACCTGGGAATACAAGGTGCTGTAGATATTTTTATACTGCCAACACCGTTCTGTTGATGCATTCCATTTTCAAACGTATTCATTTATGAACCAGTAGTTAGAAGTAGAAAAGTTCTAACAGAAACCATAAAGCTCATCTACAGCCACACCACACTTGATACGCCCAATCTCATCTGATCTTGGAAGCTAAGCAGTGTTGGGCCTGGTTAGTACTTGGATGGGAGACCTCATGGGAATACAAGGTGCTGTAGATATTTTTATACTGCCAACACCGTTCTGTTGATGCATTCCGTTTTCAAATGTATTCATTTATGAACCAGTAGTTAGAAGTAGAAAAGTTCAAACAGAAACCACAAAGCTCATCTACAGCCACACCACACTGGATACGCCCAATCTCATCTGATCTTGGAAGCTAAGCAGTGTTGGGCCTGGTTAGTACTTTGATGGGAGACCACCTGGGAATACAAGGTGCTGTAGATATTTTTATACTGCCAACACTGTTCTGTTGATGCATTCCATTTTCAAACGTATTCATTTATGAACCAGTAGTTAGAAGTAGAAAAGTTCTAACAGAAACCACAAAGCGCGTCTACAGCCACACCACATTGGATACGCCCAATCTCATCTGATCTTGGAAGCTAAGCAGTGTTGGGCCTGGTTAGTACTTGGATGGGAGACCACCTGGGAATACAAGGTGCTGTAGATATTTTTATACTACCAACACCGTTCTGTTGATGCATTCCATTTTCAAACGTATTCATTTATGAACCAGTAGTTAGAAGTAGAAAAGTTCTAACAGAAACCATAAAGCTCATCTACAGCCACACTACACTGGATACGCCCAATCTCATCTGATCTTGGAAGCTAAGCAGTGTTGGGCCTGGTTAGTACTTGAATGGGAGACCACCTGGGAATACAAGGTGCTGTAGATATTTTTATACTACCAACACCGTTCTGTTGATGCATTCCATTTTCAAACATATTCATTTATGAACCAGTAGTTAGAAGTAGAAAAGTACTTACAGAAACCATAAAGCTCTTCTACAGCCACACCACACTGGATATGCCCAATCTCATCTGATCTTGGAAGCTAAGCAGTGTTGGGCCAGGTTAGTACTTGAATGGGAGACCACCTGGGAATACAAGGTGCTGTAGATATTTTTATACTGCCAACACCGTTCTGTTGATGCATTCCATTTTCAAACGTATTCATTTATGAACCAGTAGTTAGAAGTAGAAAAGTTCTAACAGAAACCATAAAGCTCATCTACAGCCACACCACACTGGATACGCCCAATCTCATCTGATCTTGGAAGCTAAGCAGTGTTGGGCCTGGTTAGTACTTGGATAGGAGACCACCTGGGAATACAAGGTGCTGTAGATAATTTTATACTGCCAACACCGTTCTGTTGATGCATTCCATTTTAAAACGTATTCATTTATGAACCAGTAGTTAGAAGTAGAAAAGTTCTAACAGAAACCACAAAGCTCATCTACAGCCACACCACACTGGATACGCCCAATCTCATCTGATCTTGGAAGCTAAGCAGTGTTGGGCCTGGTTAGTACTTGGATGGGAGACATCCTGGGAATACAAGGTGCTGTAGATATTTTTATACTGCCAACACCGTTCTGTTGATGCATTCAATTTTCAAATGTATTCATTTATGAACCAGTAGTAAGAAGTAGAAAAGTTCTAACAGAAACCACAAAGCTCATTTACAGCCACACCACATTGGATACGCCCAATCTCATCTGATCTTGGAAGCTAAGCAGTGTTGGGCCTGGTTAGTACTTGGATGGGAGACCACCTGGGAATACAAGGTGCTGTAGATATTTTTATACTACCAACACCGTTCTGTTGATGCATTCCATTTTAAAACGTATTCATTTATGAACCAGTAGTTAGAAGTAGAAAAGTTCTAACAGAAACCATAAAGCTCATCTACAGCCACACCACACTGGATACGCCCAATCTCATCTGATCTTGGAAGCTAAGCAGTGTTGGGCATGGTTAGTACTTGAATGGGAGACCACCTGGGAATACAAGGTGCTGTAGATATTTTTATACTACCAACACCGTTCTGTTGATGCATTCCATTTTCAAACGTATTCATTTATGAACCAGTAGTTAGAAGTAGAAAAGTACTTACAGAAACCATAAAGCTCTTCTACAGCCACACCACACTGGATATGCCCAATCTCATCTGATCTTGGAAGCTAAGCAGTGTTGGCCCTGTTTAGTACTTGGATGGGAGACCACCTGGGAATACAAGGTGCTGTAGATATTTTTATACTGCCAACACCGTTCTGTTGATGCATTCCATTTTCAAACGTATTCATTTATGAACCAGTAGTTAGAAGTAGAAAAGTTCTAACAGAAACCACAAAGCTCATCTACAGCCACACCACACTGGATACGCCCAATCTCATCTGATCTTGGAAGCTAAGCAGTGTTGGGCCTGGTTAGTACTTGGATCGGAAACCACCTGGGAATACAAGGTGCTGTAGATATTTTTATACTGCCAACACCGTTCTGTTGATGCATTCCATTTTCAAACGTATTCATTTATGAACCAGTAGTTAGAAGTAGAAAAGTTCTAACAGAAACCACAAAGCTCATCTACAGCAACACCACACTGGATACGCCCAATCTCATCTGATCTTGGAAGCTAAGCAGTGTTGGGCCTGGTTAGTACTTGGATGGGAAACCACCTGGGAATACAAGGTGCTGTAGATATTTTTATACTGCCAACACCGTTCTGTTGATGCATTCCATTTTCAAACGTATTCATTTATGAACCAGTAGTTAGAAGTAGAAAAGTTCTAACAGAAACCACAAAGCTCATCTACAGCCACACCACACTGGATACGCCCAATCTCATCTGATCTTGGAAGCTAAGCAGTGTTGGGCCTGGTTAGTACTTGGATGGGAGACCACCTGGGAATACAAGGTGCTGTAGATATTTTTATACTGCCAACACTGTTCTGTTGATGCATTCCATTTTCAAACTTATTCATTTATGAACCAGTAGTTAGAAGTAGAAAAGTTCTAACAGAAACCACAAAGCTCATTTACAGCCACACCACATTGGATACGCCCAATCTCATCTGATCTTGGAAGCTAAGCAGTGTTGGGCCTGGTTAGTACTTGGATGGGAGACCACCTGGGAATACAAGGTGCTGTAGATATTTTTATACTACCAACACCGTTCTGTTGATGCATTCCATTTTCAAACGTATTCATTTATGAACCAGTAGTTAGAAGTAGAAAAGTACTTACAGAAACCATAAAGCTCTTCTACAGCCACACCACACTGGATATGCCCAATCTCATCTGATCTTGGAAGCTAAGCAGTGTTGGGCCTGGTTAGTACTTGGATGGGAGACCACCTGGGAATACAAGGTGCTGTAGATATTTTTATACTGCCAACACCGTTCTGTTGATGCATTCCATTTTCAAACGTATTCATTTATGAACCAGTAGTTAGAAGTAGAAAAGTTCTAACAGAAACCACAAAGCTCATCTACAGCAACACCACACTGGATACGCCCAATCTCATCTGATCTTGGAAGCTAAGCAGTGTTGGGTCTGGTTAGTACTTGGATGGGAAACCACCTGGGAATACAAGGTGCTGTAGATATTTTTATACTGCCAACACCATTCTGTTGATGCATTCCATTTTCAAACGTATTCATTTATGAACCAGTAGTTAGAAGTAGAAAAGTTCTAACAGAAACCACAAAGCTCATCTACAGCCACTCCACACTGGATACGCCCAATCTCATCTGATCTTGGAAGCTAAGTAGTGTTGGGCCTGGTTAGTACTTGGATGGGAGACCACCTGGGAATACAAGGTGCTGTAGATATTTTTATACTACCAACACCGTTCTGTTGATGCATTCCATTTTCAAACGTATTCATTTATGAACCAGTAGTTAGAAGTAGAAAAGTTCTAACAGAAACCATAAAGCTCATCTACAGCCACACCACACTGTATATGCCCAATCTCATCTGATCTTGGAAGCTAAGCAGTGTTGGGCCTGGTTAGTACTTGGATGGGAGACCACCTGGGAATACAAGGTGCTGTAGATAATTTAATTCTGCCCACACCGTTCTGTTGATGCATTCCATTTTAAAACGTATTCATTTATGAACCAGTAGTTAGAAGTAGAAAAGTTCTAACAGAAACCACAAAGCTCATCTACAGCCACACCACACTGGATACGCCCAAGCTCATCTGATCTTGGAAGCTAAGCAGTGTTGGGCCTGGTTAGTACTGGGATGGGAGACCACCTGGGAATACAAAGTGCTGTAGATATTTTTATACTGCCAACACCGTTCTGTTGATGCATTCCATTTTCAAACGTATTCATTTATGAACCAGTAGTTAGAAGTAGAAAAGTTCTAACAGAAACCATAAAGCTTATCTACAGCCACACCACACTGGATACGCCCAATCTCATCTGATCTTGGAAGCTAAGCAGTGTTGGGCCTGGTTAGTACTTGGATGGGAAACCACCTGGGAATACAAGGTGCTGTAGATATTTTTATACTGCCAACACCGTTCTGTTGATGCATTCCATTTTCAAACGTATTCATTTATGAACCAGTAGTTAGAAGTAGAAAAGTTCTAACAGAAACCACAAAGCTCATCTACAGCCACACCACACTGGATACGCCCAATCTCATCTGATCTTGGAAGCTAAGCAGTGTTGGGCCTGGTTAGTACTTGGATGGGAGACCACCTGGGAATACAAGGTGCTGTAGATATTTTTATACTGCCAACACCGTTCTGTTGATGCATTCAATTTTCAAATGTATTAATTTATGAACCAGTAGTAAGAAGTAGAAAAGTTCAAACAGAAACCAGAAAGCTCATCTACAGCCACACCACACTGGATATGCCCAATCTCATCTGATCTTGGAAGCTAAGCAGTGTTGGGCCTGGTTAGTACTTGGATGGGAGACCACCTGGGAATACAAGGTGCTGTAGATATTTTTATACTGCCAACACTGTTCTGTTGATGCATTCCATTTTCAAACTTATTCATTTATGAACCAGTAGTTAGAAGTAGAAAAGTTCTAACAGAAACCACAAAGCTCATTTACAGCCACACCACATTGGATACGCCCAATCTCATCTGATCTTGGAAGCTAAGCAGTGTTGGGCCTGGTTAGTACTTGGATGGGAGACCACCTGGGAATACAAGGTGCTGTAGATATTTTTATACTACCAACACCGTTCTGTTGATGCATTCCATTTTAAAACGTATTCATTTATGAACCAGTAGTTAGAAGTAGAAAAGTTCTAACAGAAAGCATAAAGCTCATCTACAGCCACACCACACTGGATACGCCCAATCTCATCTGATCTTGGAAGCTAAGCAGTGTTGGGCCTGGTTAGTACTTGAATGGGAGACCACCTGGGAATACAAGGTGCTGTAGATATTTTTATACTACTAACACCGTTCTGTTGATGCATTCCATTTTCAAACGTATTCATTTATGAACCAGTAGTTAGAAGTAGAAAAGTACTTACAGAAACCATAAAGCTCTTCTACAGCCACACCACACTGGATATGCCCAATCTCATCTGATCTTGGAAGCTAAGCAGTGTTGGGCCTGGTTAGTACTTGGATGGGAGACCACCTGGGAATACAAGGTGCTGTAGATATTTTTATACTGCCAACACCGTTCTGTTGATGCATTCCATTTTCAAACGTATTCATTTATGAACCAGTAGTTAGAAGTAGAAAAGTTCTAACAGAAACCACAAAGCTCATCTACAGCAACACCACACTGGATACGCCCAATCTCATCTGATCTTGGAAGCTAAGCAGTGTTGGGTCTGGTTAGTACTTGGATGGGAAACCACCTGGGAATACAAGGTGCTGTAGATATTTTTATACTGCCAACACCATTCTGTTGATGCATTCCATTTTCAAACGTATTCATTTATGAACCAGTAGTTAGAAGTAGAAAAGTTCTAACAGAAACCACAAAGCTCATCTACAGCCACTCCACACTGGATACGCCCAATCTCATCTGATCTTGGAAGCTAAGTAGTGTTGGGCCTGGTTAGTACTTGGATGGGAGACCACCTGGGAATACAAGGTGCTGTAGATATTTTTATACTACCAACACCGTTCTGTTGATGCATTCCATTTTCAAACGTATTCATTTATGAACCAGTAGTTAGAAGTAGAAAAGTTCTAACAGAAACCATAAAGCTCATCTACAGCCACACCACACTGTATATGCCCAATCTCATCTGATCTTGGAAGCTAAGCAGTGTTGGGCCTGGTTAGTACTTGGATGGGAGACCACCTGGGAATACAAGGTGCTGTAGATAATTTAATTCTGCCCACACCGTTCTGTTGATGCATTCCATTTTAAAACGTATTCATTTATGAACCAGTAGTTAGAAGTAGAAAAGTTCTAACAGAAACCACAAAGCTCATCTACAGCCACACCACACTGGATACGCCCAAGCTCATCTGATCTTGGAAGCTAAGCAGTGTTGGGCCTGGTTAGTACTGGGATGGGAGACCACCTGGGAATACAAAGTGCTGTAGATATTTTTATACTGCCAACACCGTTCTGTTGATGCATTCCATTTTCAAACGTATTCATTTATGAACCAGTAGTTAGAAGTAGAAAAGTTCTAACAGAAACCATAAAGCTTATCTACAGCCACACCACACTGGATACGCCCAATCTCATCTGATCTTGGAAGCTAAGCAGTGTTGGGCCTGGTTAGTACTTGGATAGGAGACCACCTGGGAATACAAGGTGCTGTAGATAATTTTATACTGCCAACACCGTTCTGTTGATGCATTCCATTTTAAAACGTATTAATTTATGAACCAGTAGTTAGAAGTAGAAAAGTTCTAACAGAAACCACAAAGTTCATCTACAGCCACACCATACTGGATACGCCCAATCTCATCTGATCTTGGAAGCTAAGCAGTGTTGGGCCTGGTTAGTACTTGGATGGGAGACCACCTGGGAATACAAGGTGCTGTAGATAATTTAATACTGCCCACACCGTTCTGTTGATGCATTCCATTTTAAAACGTATTCATTTATGAACCAGTAGTTAGAAGTAGAAAAGTTCTAACAGAAACCACAAAGTTCATCTACAGCCACACCACACTGGATATGCCCAATCTCATCTGATCTTGGAAGCTAAGCAGTGTTGGGCCTGGTTAGTACTTGGATGGGAGACCACCTGGGAATACAAGGTGCTGTAGATAATTTAATACTGCCCACACCGTTCTGTTGATGCATTCCATTTTAAAACGTATTCATTTATGAACCAGTAGTTAGAAGTAGAAAAGTTCTAACAGAAACCACAAAGTTCATCTACAACCACACCACACTGGATACGCCCAATCTCATCTGATCTTGGAAGCTAAGCAGTGTTGGGCCTGGTTAGTACTTGGATGGGAGACCATCTGGGAATACAAGGTGTTGTAGATATTTTTATACTGCCAACACCGTTCTGTTGATGCATTCCATTTTCAAACGTATTCATTTATGAACCAGTAGTTAGAAGTAGAAAAGTTCTAACAGAAACCACAAAGCTCATCTACAGCCACACCACACTGGATACGCCCAAGCTCATCTGATCTTGGAAGCTAAGCAGTGTTGGGCCTGGTTAGTACTGGGATGGGAGACCACCTGGGAATACAAAGTGCTGTAGATATTTTTATACTGCCAACACCGTTCTGTTGATGCATTCCATTTTCAAACGTATTCATTTATGAACCAGTAGTTAGAAGTAGAAAAGTTCTAACAGAAACCATAAAGCTCATCTACAGCCACACCACACTGGATACGCCCAATCTCATCTGATCTTGGAAGCTAAGCAGTGTTGGGCCTGGTTAGTACTTGGATAGGAGAACACCTGGGAATACAAGGTGCTGTAGATAATTTTATACTGCCAACACCGTTCTGTTGATGCATTCCATTTTAAAACGTATTCATTTATGAACCAGTAGTTAGAAGTAGAAAAGTTCTAACAGAAACCACAAAGCTCATCTACAGCCACACCACACTGGATACGCCCAATCTCATCTGATCTTGGAAGCTAAGCAGTATTGGGCCTGGTTAGTTCTTGGATGGGAGACCACCTGGGAATACAAGGTGCTGTAGATATTTTTATACTGCCAACACCGTTCTGTTGATGCATTCAATTTTCAAATGTATTAATTTATGAACCAGTAGTAAGAAGTAGAAAAGTTCAAACAGAAACCACAAAGCTCATTTATAGCCACATCATACTGGATACGCCCAATCTCATCTGATCTTGGAAGCTAAGCAGTGTTGGGCCTGGTTAGTACTTGGATGGGAGACCACCTGGGAATACAAGGTGCTGTAGATATTTTTATACTGCCAACACCGTTCTGTTGATGCATTCAATTTTCAAATGTATTCATTTATGAACCAGTAGTAAGAAGTAGAAAAGTTCAAACAGAAACCACAAAGCTCATTTACAGTCACACCATACTGGATACGCCCAATCTCATCTGATCTTGGAAGCTAAGCAGTGTTGGGCCTGGTTAGTACTTGGATGGGAGACCACCTGGGAATACAAGGTGCTGTAGATATTTTTATACTGCCAACACCGTTCTGTTGATGCATTCCATTTTCAAACGTATTCATTTATGAACCAGTAGTTAGAAGTAGAAAAGTTCTAACAGAAACCACAAAGCTCATCTACAGCCACACCACACTGGATACGCCCAATCTCATCTGATCTTGGAAGCTAAGCAGTGTTGGGCCTGGTTAGTACTTGGATGGGAGACCACCTGGGAATACAAGGTGCTGTAGATATTTTTATACTACCAACACCGTTCTGTTGATGCATTCCATTTTCAAACGTATTCATTTATGAACCAGTAGTTAGAAGTAGAAAAGTACTTACAGAAACCATAAAGCTCTTCTACAGCCACACCACACTGGATATGCCCAATCTCATCTGATCTTGGAAGCTAAGCAGTGTTGGGCCTGGTTAGTACTTGGATGGGAGACCACCTGGGAATACAAGGTGCTGTAGATATTTTTATACTACCAACACCGTTCTGTTGATGCATTCCATTTTCAAACGTATTCATTTATGAACCAGTAGTTAGAAGTAGAAAAGTTCTAACAGAAACCACAAAGCTCATCTACAGCCACACCACACTGGATACGCCCAATCTCATCTGATCTTGGAAGCTAAGCAGTGTTGGGCCTGGTTAGTATTTGGATGGGAAACCACCTGGGAATACAAGGTGCTGTAGATATTTTTATACTACCAACACCGTTCTGTTGATGCATTCCATTTTCAAACGTATTCATTTATGAACCAGTAGTTAGAAGTAGAAAAGTTCTAACAGAAACCACAAAGCTCATCTACAGCCACACCACACTGGATACGCCCAATCTCATCTGATCTTGGAAGCTAAGCAGTGTTGGGCCTGGTTAGTACTTGGATGGGAAACCACCTGGGAATACAAGGTGCTGTAGATATTTTTATACTGCCAACACCGTTCTGTTGATGCATTCCATTTTCAAACAAATTCATTTATGAACCAGTAGTTAGAAGTAGAAAAGTTCTAACAGAAACCACAAAGCTCATCTACAGCCACACCACACTGGATACGCCCAATCTCATCTGATCTTGGAAGCTAAGCAGTGTTGGGCCTGGTTAGTACTTGGATGGGAGACCACCTGGGAATACAAGGTGCTGTAGATATTTTTATACTGCCAAAACCGTTCTGTTGATGCATTCCATTTTCAAACTTATTCATTTATGAACCAGTAGTTAGAAGTAGAAAAGTTCTAACAGAAACCGCAAAGCTCATTTACAACCACACCACACTGGATACGCCCAATCTCATTTAATCTTGGAAGCTAAGCAGTGTTGGGCCTGATTAGTACTTGGATGGGAGACCACTTGGGAATACAAGGTGCTGTAGATATTTTTATACTGCCAACACCGTTCTGTTGATGCATTCCATTTTCAAACGTATTCATTTATGAACCAGTAGTTAGAAGTAGAAAAGTTCTATCAGAAACCACAAAGCTCATCTACAGCCACACCATACTGGATACGCCCAATCTCATCTGATCCTGGAAGCTAAGCAGTGTTGGGCCTGGTTAGTACTTGGATGGGAGACCACCAGGGAATACAAGGTGCTGTAGATATTTTTATACTGCCAACACCGTTCTGTTGATGCATTCCATTTTCAAATGTATTCATTTATGAACCAGTAGTTAGAAGTAGAAAAGTTCTAACAGAAACCACAAAGCTCATCTACAGCCACACCACACTGGATACGCCAAATCTCATCTGATCTTGGAAGCTAAGCAGTGTTGGGCCTGGTTAGTACTTGGATGGGAGACCACCTGGGAATACAAGGTGCTGTAGATATTTTTATACTGCCAACACCGTTCTGTTGATGCATTCCATTTTCAAACGTATTCATTTATGAACCAGTAGTTAGAAGTAGAAAAGTTCTAACAGAAACCACAAAGCTCATCTACAGCCACACCACACTGGATACGCCCAATCTCATCTGATCTTGGAAGCTAAGCAGTGTTGGGCTTGGTTAGTATTTGGATGGGAGACCACCTGGGAATACAAGGTGCTGTAGATATTTTTATACTGCCAACACCGTTCTGTTGATGCATTCCATTTTCAAACGTATTCATTTATGAACCAGTAGTTAGAAGTAGAAAAGTTCTAACAGAAACCACAAAGCTCATTTACAACCACACCACACTGGATACGCCCAATCTCATTTAATCTTGGAAGCTAAGCAGTGTTGGGCCTGATTAGTACTTGGATGGGAGACCACCTGGGAATACAAGGTGCTGTAGATATTTTTATACTGCCAACACCGTTCTGTTGATGCATTCCATTTTCAAACGTATTCATTTATGAACCAGTAGTTAGAAGTAGAAAAGTTCTTACAGAAACCACAAAGCTCATCTACAGTCACACCACACTGGATACGCCCAATCTCATCTGATCTTGGAAGCTAAGCAGTGTTGGGCTTGGTTAGTGCTTGGATGGGAGACCACCTGGGAATACAAGGTGCTGTAGATATTTTTATACTGCCAACACCGTTCTGTTGATGCATTCCATTTTCAAACGTATTCATTTATGAACCAGTAGTTAGAAGTAGAAAAGTTCTAACAGAAACCACAAAGCTCATTTACAACCACACCACACTGGATACGCCCAATCTCATTTAATCTTGGAAGCTAAGCAGTGTTGGGCCTGATTAGTACTTGGATGGGAGACCACCTGGGAATACAAGGTGCTGTAGATATTTTTATACTGCCAACACCGTTCTGTTGATGCATTCCATTTTCAAACGTATTCATTTATGAACCAGTAGTTAGAAGTAGAAAAGTTCTAACAGAAACCACAAAGCTCATCTACAGCCACACCACACTGGATACGCCCAATCTCATCTGATCTTGGAAGCTAAGCAGTGTTGGGCTTGGTTAGTACTTGGATGGGAGACCACCTGGGAATACAAGGTGCTGTAGATATTTTTATACTGCCAACACCGTTCTGTTGATGCATTCCATTTTCAAACGTATTCATTTATGAACCAGTAGTTAGAAGTAGAAAAGTTCTAACAGAAACCACAAAGCTCATTTACAACCACACCACACTGGATACGCCCAATCTCATTTAATCTTGGAAGCTAAGCAGTGTTGGGCCTGGTTAGTACTTGGATGGGAGACCACCTGGGAATACAAGGTGCTGTAGATATTTTTATACTGCCAACACCGTTCTGTTGATGCATTCCATTTTCAAACGTATTCATTTATGAACCAGTAGTTAGAAGTAGAAAAGTTCTAACAGAAACCACAAAGCTCATTTACAACCACACCACACTGGATACGCCCAATCTCATTTAATCTTGGAAGCTAAGCAGTGTTGGGCCTGATTAGTACTTGGATGGGAGACCACTTGGGAATACAAGGTGCTGTAGATATTTTTATACTGCCAACACCGTTCTGTTGATGCATTCCATTTTCAAACGTATTCATTTATGAACCAGTAGTTAGAAGTAGAAAAGTTCTAACAGAAACCATAAAGCTCATCTACAGCCACACCACACTGAATATGCCCAATCTCATCTGATCTTGGAAGCTAAGCAGTGTTGGGCCTGGTTAGTACTTGGATGAGAGACCACCTGGGAATACAAGGTGCTGTAGATAATTTAATACTGCCCACACCGTTCTGTTGATGCATTCCATTTTAAAACGTATTCATTTATGAACCAGTAGTTAGAAGTAGAAAAGTTCTAACAGAAACCATAAAGTTCATCTACAACCACACCACACTGGATACGCCCAATCTCATCTGATTTTAGAAGCTAAGCAGTGTTGGGCCTGGTTAGTACTTGGATGGGAGACCACCTGGGAATACAAGGTGTTGTAGATATTTTTATACTGCCAACACCGTTCTGTTGATGCATTCCATTTTCAAACGTATTCATTTATGAACCAGTAGTTAGAAGTAGAAAAGTTCTAACAGAAACCACAAAGCTCATCTACAGCCACACCACACTGGATACGCCCAATCTCATCTGATCTTGGAAGCTAAGCAGTGTTGGGCCTGGTTAGTACTGGGATGGGAGACCACCTGGGAATACAAGGTGCTGTAGATATTTTTATACTGCCAACACCGTTTTGTTGATGCATTCCATTTTCAAACGTTTTCATTTATGAACCAGTAGTTAGAAGTAGAAAAGTTCTAACAGAAACCATAAAGCTCATCTACAGCCACACCACACTGGATACGCTCAATCTCATCTGATCTTGGAAGCTAAGCAGTGTTGGGCCTGGTTAGTACTTGGATAGGAGACCACCTGGGAATACAAGGTGCTGTAGATAATTTTATACTGCCAACACCGTTCTGTTGATGCATTCCATTTTAAAACGTATTCATTTATGAACTAGTAGTTAGAAGTAGAAAAGTTCTAACAGAAACCACAAAGTTCATCTACAGCCACACCACACTGGATACGCCCAATCTCATCTGATCTTGGAAGCTAAGCAGTGTTGGGCCTGGTTAGTACTTGGATGGGAGACCACCTGGGAATACAAGGTGCTGTAGATATTTTTATACTACCAACACAGTTCTGTTGATGCATTCCATTTTCAAACGTATTCATTTATGAACCAGTAGTTAGAAGTAGAAAAGTTCTAACAGAAACCATAAAGCTCAGCTACAGCCACACCACACTGGATACGCCCAATCTCATCTGATCTTGGAAGCTAAGCAGTGTTGGGCCTGGTTAGTACTTGAATGGGAATACAAGGTGCTGTAGATATTTTTATACTACCAACACCGTTCTGTTGATGCATTCCATTTTCAAACGTATTCATTTATGAACCAGTAGTTAGAAGTAGAAAAGTACTTACAGAAACCATAAAGCTCTTCTACAGCCACACCACACTGGATATGCCCAATCTCATCTGATCTTGGAAGCTAAGCAGTGTTGGGCCTGGTTAGTATTTGGATGGGAGACCACCTGGGAATACAAGGTGCTGTAGATATTTTTATACTGCCAACACCGTTCTGTTGATGCATTCCATTTTAAAACGTATTCATTTATGAACCAGTAGTTAGAAGTAGAAAAGTTCTAACAGAAACCAAAAAGTTCATCTACAGCAACACCACACTGGATACGCCCAATCTCATCTGATCTTGGAAGCTAAGCAGTGTTGGGCCTGGTTAGTACTTGGATGGGAGACCACCTGGGAATACAAGGTGCTGTAGATATTTTTATACTGCCAACACCGTTCAGTTGATGCATTCTATTTTCAAACGTATTCATTTATGAACCAGTAGTTAGAAGTAGAAAAGTTCTAACAGAAACCACAAAGCTCATCTACAGCCACACCACACTGGATACGCCCAATCTCATCTGATCTTGGAAGCTAAGCAGTGTTGGGCCTGGTTAGTACTTGGATGGGAGACCACCTGGGAATACAAGGTGCTGTAGATATTTTTATACTGCCAACACCGTTCTGTTGATGCATTCCATTTTCAAACGTATTCATTTATGAACCAGTAGTTAGAAGTAGAAAAGTTCTAACAGAAACCACAAAGCTCATCTACAGCCACACCACACTGGATACGCCCAATCTCATCTGATCTTGGAAGCTAAGCAGTGTTGGGCCTGGTTAGTACTTGGATGGGAAACCACCTGGGAATGCAAGGTGCTGTAGATATTTTTATACTGCCAACACCGTTCTGTTGATGCATTCCATTTTCAAACGTATTCATTTATGAACCAGTAGTTAGAAGTAGAAAAGTTCTAACAGAAACCACACAGCTCATCTACAGCCACACCACACTGGATACGCCCAATCTCATCTGATCTTGGAAGCTAAGCAGTGTTGGGCCTGGTTAGTACTTGTATGGGAAACCACCTGGGAATACAAGGTGCTGTAGATATTTTTATACTGCCAACACCGTTCTGTTGATGCATTCCATTTTCAAACGTATTTATTTATGAACCAGTAGTTAGAAGTAGAAAAGTTCTAACAGAAACCACAAAGCTCATCTACAGCCACACCACACTGGATGCGCCCAATTTCATCTGATCTTGGAAGCTAAGCAGTGTTGGGCCTGGTTAGTACTTGGATGGGAGACCACCTGGGAATACAAGGTGCTGTAGATATTTTTATACTGCCAACACCGTTCTGTTGATGCATTCCATTTTCAAACTTATTCATTTATGAACCAGTAGTTAGAAGTAGAAAAGTTCTAACAGAAACCACAAAGTTCATCTACAGCCACACCACACTGGATACACCCAATCTCATCTGATCTTGGAAACTAAGCAGTGTTGGGCCTGGTTAGTACTTGGATGGGAGACCACCTGGGAATACAAGGTGCTGTAGATATTTTTATACTGCCAACACCGTTCTGTTGATGCATTCCATTTTCAAACGTATTCATTTATGAACCAGTAGTTAGAAGTAGAAAAGTTCTAACAGAAACCGCAAAGCTCATCTACAGCCACACCACACTGGATACGCCCAATCTCATCTGATCTTGGAAGCTAAGCAGTGTTGGGCATGGTTAGTACTTGGATGGGAGACCACCTGGGAATACAAGGTGCTGTAGATATTTTTATACTGCCAACACCGTTCTGTTGATGCATTCCGTTTTCAAATGTATTCATTTATGAACCAGTAGTTAGAAGTAGAAAAGTTCAAACAGAAACCACGAAGCTCATCTACAGCCACACCACACTGGATACGCCCAATCTCATCTGATCTTGGAAGCTAAGCAGTGTTGGGCCTGGTTAGTACTTGGATGGGAGACCACCTGGGAATACAAGGTGCTGTAGATATTTTTATACTGCCAACACCGTTCTGTTGATGCATTCCATTTTCAAATGTATTCATTTATGAACCAGTAGTTAGAAGTAGAAAAGTTCAAACAGAAACCACAAAGCTCATCTACAGTCACACCACACTGGATACGCCCAATCTCATCTGATCTTGGAAGCTAAGCAGTGTTGGGCCTGGTTAGTACTTGGATGGGAGACCACCTGGGAATACAAGGTGCTGTAGACATTTTTTATACTGCCAACACCGTTCTGTTGATGCATTCCATTTTCAAACGTATTCATTTATGAACCAGTAGTTAGAAGTAGAAAAGTTCTAACAGAAACCACAAAGCTCATCTACAGCCACACCACACTGGATACACCCAATCTCATCTGATCTTGGAAGCTAAGCAGTGTTGGGCCTGGTTAGTACTTGGATGGGAGACCACCTGGGAATACAAGGTGCTGTAGATATTTTTATACTACCAACACCGTTCTGTTGATGCATTCCATTTTCAAACGTATTCATTTATGAACCAGTAGTTAGAAGTAGAAAAGTTCTAACAGAAACCATAAAGCTCATCTACAGCCACACCACACTGGATACACCCAATCTCATCTGATCTTGGAAGCTAAGCAGTGTTGGGCCTGGTTAGTACTTGGATGGGAGACCACCTGGGAATACAAGGTGCTGTAGATATTTTTATACTGCCAACACCGTTGTGTTGATGCATTCCATTTTCAAACGTATTCATTTATGAACCAGTAGTTAGAAGTAGAAAAGTTCTAACAGAAAACATAAAGCTCATCTACAGCCACACCACACTGGATACGCCCAATCTCATCTGATCTTGGAAGCTAAGCAGTGTTGGGCCTGGTTAGTACTTGTATGGGAGACCACCTGGGAATACAAGGTGCTGTAGACATTTTTTATACTGCCAACACCGTTCTGTTGATGCATTCCATTTTCAAACGTATTCATTTATGAACCAGTAGTTAGAAGTAGAAAAGTTCTAACAGAAACCACAAAGCTCATCTACAGCCACACCACACTGGATACGCCCAATCTCATCTGATCTTGGAAGCTAAGCAGTGTTGGGCCTGGTTAGTACTTGGATGGGAGACCACCTGGGAATACAAGGTGCTGTAGATATTTTTATACTACCAACACCGTTCTGTTGATGCATTCCATTTTCAAACGTATTCATTTATGAACCAGTAGTTAGAAGTAGAAAAGTTCTAACAGAAACCAGAAAGCTCATCTACAGCCACACCACACTGGATGCACCCAATCTCATCTGATCTTGGAAGCTAAGCAGTGTTGGGCCTGGTTAGTACTTGGATGGGAGACCACCTGGGAATACAAGGTGCTGTAGATATTTTTACACTGCCAACACCGTTGTGTTGATGCATTCCATTTTCAAACGTATTCATTTATGAACCAGTAGTTAGAAGTAGAAAAGTTCTAACAGAAACCATAAAGCTCATCTACAGCCACACCACACTAGATACGCCCAATCTCATCTGATCTTGGAAGCTAAGCAGTGTTGGGCCTGGTTAGTACTTGGATGGGAGACCACCTGGGAATACAAGGTGCTGTAGATATTTTTATACTACCAACACCGTTCTGTTGATGCATTCCATTTTCAACTGTATTCATTTATGAACCAGTAGTTAGAAGTAGAAAAGTTCTAACAGAAACCGTAAAGCTCATCTACAGCCACACCACACTGGATACGCCCAATCTCATCTGATCTTGGAAGCTAAGCAGTGTTGGGCCTGGTTAGTACTTGGATGGGAGACCACCTGGGAATACAAGGTGCTGTAGATATTTTTATACTACCAACACCGTTCTGTTGATGCATTCCATTTTCAAAAGTATTCATTTATGAACCAGTAGTTAGAAGTAGAAAAGTTCTAACAGAAACCATAAAGCTCATCTACAGCCACACCACACTGGATACGCCCAATCTCATCTGATCTTGGAAGCTAAGCAGTGTTGGGCCTGGTTAGTACTTGGATGGGAGACCACCTGGGAATACAAGGTGCTGTAGATATTTTAATACTACCAACACCGTTCTGTTGATGCATTCCATTTTCAAACTTATTCATTTATGAACCAGTAGTTAGAAGTAGAAAAGTTCAAACAGAAACCACAAAGCTCATCTACAGCCACACCACACTGGATACGCCCAATATCATCTGATCTTGGAAGCTAAGCAGTGTTGGGCCTGGTTAGTACTTGGATGGGAGACCACCTGGGAATACAAGGTGCTGTAGATATTTTTATACTGCCAACACCGTTCTGTTGTTGCATTCCATTTTCAAACGTATTCATTTATGAACCAGTAGTTAGAAGTAGAAAAGTTCTAACAGAAACCACAAAGCTCATCTACAGCCACACCACACTGGATACGCCCAATCTCTTCTGATCTTGGAAGCTAAGCAGTGTTGGGCCTGGTTAGTACTTGGATGGGAGACCACCTGGGAATACAAGGTGCTGTAGATATTTTTATACTGCCAACACCGTTCTGTTGATGCATTCCATTTTCAAACGTATTCATTTATGAACCAGTAGTTAGAAGTAGAAAAGTTCTAACAGAAACCATAAAGCTCATCTACAGCCACACCACACTGGATACGCCCAATCTCATCTGATCTTGGAAGCGAAGCAGTGTTGGGCCTGGTTAGTACTTGGATGGGAGACCACCTGGGAATACAAGGTGCTGTAGATATTTTTATACTACCAACACCGTTCTGTTGATGCATTCCATTTTCAAAAGTATTCATTTATGAACCAGTAGTTAGAAGTAGAAAAGTTCTAACAGAAACCATAAAGCTCATCTACAGCCACACCACACTGGATACGCCCAATCTCATCTGGTCTTGGAAGCTAAGCAGTGTTGGGCCTGGTTAGTACTTGGATGGGAGACCACCTGGGAATACAAGGTGCTGTAGATATTTTTATACTACCAACACCGTTCTGTTGATGCATTCCATTTTCAAAAGTATTCATTTATGAAACAGTAGTTAGAAGTAGAAAAGTTCTAACAGAAACCATAAAGCTCATCTACAGCCACACAACACTGGATACGCCCAATCTCATCTGATCTTGGAAGCGAAGCAGTGTTGGGCCTGGTTAGTACTTGGATGGGAGACCACCTGGGAATACAAGGTGCTGTAGATATTTTTATACTACCAACACCGTTCTGTTGATGCATTCCATTTTCAAAAGTATTCATTTATGAACCAGTAGTTAGAAGTAGAAAAGTTCTAACAGAAACCATAAAGCTCATCTACAGACACACCACACTGGATACGCCCAATCTCATCTGATCTTGGAAGCGAAGCAGTGTTGGGCCTGGTTAGTACTTCAATGGGAGACCACCTGGGAATACAAGGTGCTGTAGATATTTTTATACTACCAACACCGTTCTGTTGATGCATTCCATTTTCAAAAGTATTCATTTATGAACCAGTAGTTAGAAGTAGAAAAGTTCTAACAGAAACCAAAAAGCTCATCTACAGCCACACCACACTGGATACGCCCAATCTCATCTGATCTTGGAAGCGAAGCAGTGTTGGGCCTGGTTAGTACTTGGATGGGAGACCACCTGGGAATACAAGGTGCTGTAGATATTTTTATACTACCAACACCGTTCTGTTGATGCATTCCATTTTCAAAAGTATTCATTTATGAACCAGTAGTTAGAAGTAGAAAAGTTCTAACAGACACTATAAAACTCATCTTCAGCCACACCACATTGGATACACCCAATCTCATCTGATCTTGGAAGCTAAGCAGTGTTGGGCCTGGTTAGTACTTGGATGGGAGACCACCTGGGAATACAAGGTGCTGTAGATATTTTTATACTGCCAACACCGTTCTGTTGATGCATTCCATTTTCAAACGTATTCATTTATGAACCAGTAGTTAGAAGTAGAAAAGTTCTAACAGAAACCATAAAGCTCATCTACAGCCACACCACACTGGATACGCCCAATCTCATCTGATCTTGGAAGCGAAGCAGTGTTGGGCCTGGTTAGTACTTGGATGGGAGACCACCTGGGAATACAAGGTGCTGTAGATATTTTTATACTACCAACACCGTTCTGTTGATGCATTCCATTTTCAAAAGTATTCATTTATGAACCAGTAGTTAGAAGTAGAAAAGTTCTAACAGAAACCATAAAGCTCATCTACAGCCACACCACACTGGATACGCCCAATCTCATCTGGTCTTGGAAGCTAAGCAGTGTTGGGCCTGGTTAGTACTTGGATGGGAGACCACCTGGGAATACAAGGTGCTGTAGATATTTTTATACTACCAACACCGTTCTGTTGATGCATTCCATTTTCAAAAGTATTCATTTATGAACCAGTAGTTAGAAGTAGAAAAGTTCTAACAGTAACCATAAAGCTCATCTACAGCCACACCACACTGGATACGCCCACTCTCATCTGATCTTGGAAGCGAAGCAGTGTTGGGCCTGGTTAGTACTTGGATGGGAGACCACCTGGGAATACAAGGTGCTGTAGATATTTTTATACTACCAACACCGTTCTGTTGATGCATTCCATTTTCAAAAGTATTCATTTATGAACCAGTAGTTAGAAGTAGAAAAGTTCTAACAGAAACCATAAAGCTCATCTACAGACACACCACACTGGATACGCCCAATCTCATCTGATCTTGGAAGCGAAGCAGTGTTGGGCCTGGTTAGTACTTGGATGGGAGACCACCTGGGAATACAAGGTGCTGTAGATATTTTTATACTACCAACACCGTTCTGTTGATGCATTCCATTTTCAAAAGTATTCATTTATGAACCAGTAGTTAGAAGTAGAAAAGTTCAAACAGAAACCACAAAGCTCATCTACAGTCACACCACACTGGATACGCCCAATCTCATCTGATCTTGGACGCTAAGCAGTGTTGGGCCTGGTTAGTACTTGTATGGGAGACCACCTGGGAATACAAGGTGCTGTAGACATTTTTTATACTGCCAACACCGTTCTGTTGATGCATTCCATTTTCAAACGTATTCATTTATGAACCAGTAGTTAGAAGTAGAAAAGTTCTAACAGAAACCACAAAGCTCATCTACAGCCACACCACACTGGATACGCCCAATCTCATCTGATCTTGGAAGCTAAGCAGTGTTGGGCCTGGTTAGTACTTGGATGGGAGACCACCTGGGAATACAAGGTGCTGTAGATATTTTTATACTACCAACACCGTTCTGTTGATGCATTCCATTTTCAAACGTATTCATTTATGAACCAGTAGTTAGAAGTAGAAAAGTTCTAACAGAAACCATAAAGCTCATCTACAGCCACACCACACTGGATACACCCAATCTCATCTGATCTTGGAAGCTAAGCAGTGTTGGGCCTGGTTAGTACTTGGATGGGAGACCACCTGGGAATACAAGGTGCTGTAGATATTTTTATACTGCCAACACCATTGTGTTGATGTATTCCATTTTCAAACGTATTCATTTTTGAACCAGTAGTTAGAAGTAGAAAAGTTCTAACAGAAACCATAAAGCTCATCTACAGCCACACCACACTGGATACGCCCAATCTCATCTGATCTTGGAAACTAAGCAGTGTTGGGCCTGGTTAGTACTTGGATGGGAGACCACCTGGGAATACAAGGTGCTGTAGATATTTTTATACTACCAACACCGTTCTGTTGATGCATTCCATTTTCAAAATTATTAATTTATGAACCAGTAGTTAGAAGTAGAAAAGTTCTAACAGAAACCGTAAAGCTCATCAACATACACACCACACTGGATACGCCCAATCTCATCTGATCTTGGAAGCTAAGCAGTGTTGGGCCTGGTTAGTACTTGGATGGGAGACCACCTGGGAATACAAGGTGCTGTAGATATTTTTATACTACCAACACCGTTCTGTTGATGCATTCCATTTTCAAAAGTATTAATTTATGAACCAGTAGTTAGAAGTAGAAAAGTTCTAACAGAAACCATAAAGCTCATCTACAGACACACCACACTGGATATGCCCAATCTCATCTGATCTTGGAAGCGAAGCAGTGTTGGGCCTGGTTAGTACTTGGATGGGAGACCACCTGGGAATACAAGGTGCTGTAGATATTTTTATACTACCAACACCGTTCTGTTGATGCATTCCATTTTCAAAAGTATTCATTTATGAACCAGTAGTTAGAAGTAGAAAAGTTCTAACAGAAACCAAAAAGCTCATCTACAGCCACACCACACTGGATACGCCCAATCTCATCTGATCTTGGAAGCGAAGCAGTGTTGGGCCTGGTTAGTACTTGGATGGGAGACCACCTGGGAATACAAGGTGCTGTAGATATTTTTATACTACCAACACCGTTCTGTTGATGCATTCCATTTTCAAAAGTATTCATTTATGAACCAGTAGTTAGAAGTAGAAAAGTTCTAACAGAAACCATAAAGCTCATCTACAGCCACACCACACTGGATACGCCCAATCTCATCTGATCTTGGAAGCTAAGCAGTGTTGGGCCTGGTTAGTACTTGGATGGGAGACCACCTGGGAATACAAGGTGCTGTAGATAATTTTATACTGCCAACACCGTTCTGTTGATGCATTCCATTTTAAAACGTATTCATTTATGAACCAGTAGTTAGAAGTAGAAAAGTTCTAACAGAAACTACAAAGTTCATCTACAGCCACACCACACTGGATACGCCCAATCTCATCTGATCTTGGAAGCTAAGCAGTGTTGGGCCTGGTTAGTACTTGGATGGGAGACCACCTGGGAATACAAGGTGCTGTAGATAATTTTATACTGCCAACACCGTTCTGTTGATGCATTCCATTTTAAAACGTATTCATTTATAAACCAGTAGTTAGAAGTAGAAAAGTACTAACAGAAACCAGAAAGTTCATCTACAGCAACACCACACTGGATACGCCCAATCTCCTCTGATCTTGGAAGCTAAGCAGTGTTGGGCCTGGTTAGTACTTGGATGGGAGACCACCTGGGAATACAAGGTGCTGTATATATTTTTATACTGCCAACACCGTTCTGTTGATGCATTCCATTTTCAAACATATTAATTTATGAACCAGTAGTTAGAAGTAGAAAAGTTCTAACAGAAACCACAAAGCTCATCGACAGCCACACCACACTAGATACGCCCAATCTCATCTGATCTTGGAAGCTAAGCAGTGTTGGGCCTGCTTAGTACTTGGATGGGAGACCACCTGTGAATACAAGGTGCTGTAGATATTTTTATACTGCCAACACCGTTCTGTTGATGCATTCAATTTTCAAATGTATTCATTTATGAACCAGTAGTTAGAAGTAGAAAAGTTCAAACAGAAACCACAAAGCTCATCTACAGTCACAGCACACTGGATACGCCCAATCTCATCTGATCTTGGAAGCTAAGCAGTGTTGGGCCTGGTTAGTACTTGTATGGGAGACCACCTGGGAATACAAGGTGCTGTAGACATTTTTTATACTGCCAACACCGTTCTGTTGATGCATTCCATTTTCAAACGTATTCATTTATGAACCAGTAGTTTGAAGTAGAAAAGTTCTAACAGAAACCACAAAGCTCATCTACAGCCATACCACACTGGATACGCCCAATCTCATCTGATCTTGGAAGCTAAGCAGTGTTGGGCCTGGTTAGTACTTGGATGGGAGACCACCTGGGAATACAAGGTGCTGTAGATATTTTTATACTGCCAACACCGTTGTGTTGATGCATTCCATTTTCAAACGTATTCATTTATGAACCAGTAGTTAGAAGTAGAAAAGTTCTAACAGAAACCATAAAGCTCATCTACAGCCACACCACACTGAATACGCCCAATCTCATCTGATCTTGGAAGCTAAGCAGTGTTGGGCCTGGTTAGTACTTGTATGGGAGACCACCTGGGAATACAAGGTGCTGTAGACATTTTTTATACTGCCAACACCGTTCTGTTGATGCATTCCATTTTCAAACGTATTCATTTATGAACCAGTAGTTAGAAGTAGAAAAGTTCTAACAGAAACCACAAAGCTCATCTACAGCCACACCACACTGGATACGCCCAATCTCATCTGATCTTGGAAGCTAAGCAGTGTTGGGCCTGGTTAGTACTTGGATGGGAGACCACCTGGGAATACAAGGTGCTGTAGATATTTTTATACTACCAACACCGTTCTGTTGATGCATTCCATTTTCAAACGTATTCATTTATGAACCAGTAGTTAGAAGTAGAAAAGTTCTAACAGAAACCATAAAGCTCATCTACAGCCACACCACACTGGATACACCCAATCTCATCTGATCTTGGAAGCTAAGCAGTGTTGGGCCTGGTTAGTACTTGGATGGGAGACCACCTGGGAATACAAAGTGCTGTAGATATTTTTATACTGCCAACACCGTTGTGTTGATGCATTCCATTTTCAAACGTATTCATTTATGAACCAGTAGTTAGAAGTAGAAAAGTTCTAACAGAAACCGTAAAGCTCATCTACAGCCACACCACACTGGATACGCCCAATCTCATCTGATCTTGGAAGCTAAGCAGTGTTGGGCCTGGTTAGTACTTGGATGGGAGACCACCTGGGAATACAAGGTGCTGTAGATATTTTTATACTACCAACACCGTTCTGTTGATGCATTCCATTTTCAAAAGTATTCATTTATGAACCAGTAGTTAGAAGTAGAAAAGTTCTAACAGAAACCATAAAGCTCATATACAGCCACACCACACTGGATACGCCCAATCTCATCTGATCTTGGAAGCTAAGCAGTGTTGGGCCTGGTTAGTACTTGGATGGGAGACCACCTGGGAATACAAGGTGCTATAGATATTTTTATACTACCAACACCGTTCTGTTGATGCATTCCATTTTCAAACATATTCATTTATGTACCAGTAGTTAGAAGTAGAAAAGTTCTAACAGAAATCATAAAGCTCATCTACAGCCACACCACATTGGATACACCCAATCTCATCTGATCTTGGAAGCTAAGCAGTGTTGGGCCTGGTTAGTACTTGGATGGGAGACCACCTGAAAATACAAGGTGCTGTAGATATTTTTATACTGCCAACACCGTTCTGTTGATGCATTCCATTTTCAAACGTATTCATTTATGAACCAGTAGTTAGAAGTAGAAAAGTTCTAACAGAAACCATAAAGCTCATCTATAGCCACACCACACTGGATACGCCCAATCTCATCTGATCTTGGAAGCTAAGCAGTGTTGGGCCTGGTTAGTACTTGGATGGGAGACCACCTGGGAATACAAGGTGCTGTAGATATTTTTATACTACCAACACCGTTCTGTTGATGCATTCCATTTTCAAACGTATTCATTTATGAACCAGTAGTTAGAAGTAGAAAAGTTCTAACAGAAACCACAAAGCTCATCTACAGCCACACCTCACTGGATACACCCAATCTCATCTGATCTTGGAAGCTAAGCAGTGTTGGGCCTGGTAAGTACTTGGATGGGAGACCACCTGGGAATACAAGGTGCTGTAGATATTTTTATACTGCCAACACCGTTCTGTTGATGCATTCAATTTTCAAATGTATTCATTTATGAACCAGTAGTTAGAAGTAGAAAAGTTCAAACAGAAACCACAAAGCTCATCTACAGCCACACCACACTGGATACGCCCAATCTCATCTGATCTTGGAAGCTAAACAGTGTTGGGCCTGGTTAGTACTTGGATGGGAGACCACCTGGGAATACAAGGTGCTGTAGATATTTTTATACTGCCAACACCGTTCTGTTGTTGCATTCCATTTTCAAACGTATTCATTTATGAACCAGTAGTTAGAAGTAGAAAAGTTCTAACAGAAACCACAAAGCTCATCTACAGCCACACCACACTGGATACGCCCAATCTCTTCTGATCTTGGAAGCTAAGCAGTGTTGGGCCTGGTTAGTACTTGGATGGGAGACCACCTGGGAATACAAGGTGCTGTAGATATTTTTATACTACCAACACCGTTCTGTTGATGCATTCCATTTTCAAACGTATTCATTTATGAACCAGTAGTTAGAAGTAGAAAAGTTCTAACAGACACTATAAAACTCATCTTCAGCCACACCACATTGGATACACCCAATCTCATCTGATCTTGGAAGCTAAGCAGTGTTGGGCCTGGTTAGTACTTGGATGGGAGACCACCTGGGAATACAAGGTGCTGTAGATATTTTTATACTGCCAACACCGTTCTGTTGATGCATTCCATTTTCAAACGTATTCATTTATGAACCAGTAGTTAGAAGTAGAAAAGTTCTAACAGAAACCATAAAGCTCATCTACAGCCACACCACACTGGATACGCCCAATCTCATCTGATCTTGGAAGTGAAGCAGTGTTGGGCCTGGTTAGTACTTGGATGGGAGACCACCTGGGAATACAAGGTGCTGTAGATATTTTTATACTACCAACACCGTTCTGTTGATGCATTCCATTTTCAAAAGTATTCATTTATGAACCAGTAGTTAGAAGTAGAAAAGTTCTAACAGAAACCATAAAGCTCATCTACAGCCACACCACGCTGGATACGCCCAATCTCCTCTGATCTTGGAAGCTAAGCAGTGTTGGGCCTGGTTAGTACTTGGATGGGAGACCACCTGGGAATACAAGGTGCTGTAGATAATTTTATACTGCCAACACCGTTCTGTTGATGCATTCCATTTTAAAACGTATTCATTTATGAACCAGTAGTTAGAAGTAGAAAAGTTCTAACAGAAACTACAAAGTTCATCTACAGCCACACCACACTGGATACGCCCAATCTCATCTGATCTTGGAAGCTAAGCAGTGTTGGGCCTGGTTAGTACTTGGATGGGAGACCACCTGGGAATACAAGGTGCTGTAGATAACTTTATACTGCCAACACCGTTCTGTTGATGCATTCCATTTTAAAACGTATTCATTTATAAACCAGTAGTTAGAAGTAGAAAAGTACTAACAGAAACCAGAAAGTTCATCTACAGCAACACCACACTGGATACGCCCAATCTCCTCTGATCTTGGAAGCTAAGCAGTGTTGGGCCTGGTTAGTACTTGGATGGGAGACCACCTGGGAATACAAGGTGCTGTATATATTTTTATACTGCCAACACCGTTCTGTTGATGCATTCCATTTTCAAACATATTAATTTATGAACCAGTAGTTAGAAGTAGAAAAGTTCTAACAGAAACCACAAAGCTCATCGACAGCCACACCACACTAGATACGCCCAATCTCATCTGATCTTGGAAGCTAAGCAGTGTTGGGCCTGCTTAGTACTTGGATGGGAGACCACCTGTGAATACAAGGTGCTGTAGATATTTTTATACTGCCAACACCGTTCTGTTGATGCATTCAATTTTCAAATGTATTCATTTATGAACCAGTAGTTAGAAGTAGAAAAGTTCAAACAGAAACCACAAAGCTCATCTACAGTCACACCACACTGGATACGCCCAATCTCATCTGATCTTGGAAGCTAAGCAGTGTTGGGCCTGGTTAGTACTTGTATGGGAGACCACCTGGGAATACAAGGTGCTGTAGACATTTTTTATACTGCCAACACCGTTCTGTTGATGCATTCCATTTTCAAACGTATTCATTTATGAACCAGTAGTTAGAAGTAGAAAAGTTCTAACAGAAACCACAAAGCTCATCGACAGCCACACCACACTAGATACGCCCAATCTCATCTGATCTTGGAAGCTAAGCAGTGTTGGGCCTGCTTAGTACTTGGATGGGAGACCACCTGTGAATACAAGGTGCTGTAGATATTTTTATACTGCCAACACCGTTCTGTTGATGCATTCAATTTTCAAATGTATTCATTTATGAACCAGTAGTTAGAAGTAGAAAAGTTCAAACAGAAACCACAAAGCTCATCTACAGTCACACCACACTGGATACGCCCAATCTCATCTGATCTTGGAAGCTAAGCAGTGTTGGGTCTGGTTAGTACTTGGATGGGAGACCACCTGGGAATACAAGGTGCTGTAGATATTTTTATACTACCAACACCGTTCTGTTGATGCATTCCATTTTCAAACGTATTCATTTATGAACCAGTAGTTAGAAGTAGAAAAGTTCTAACAGAAACCATAAAGCTCATCTACAGCCACACCACACTGGATACACCCAATCTCATCTGATCTTGGAAGCTAAGCAGTGTTGGGCCTGGTTAGTACTTGGATGGGAGACCACCTGGGAATACAAGGTGCGGTAGATATTTTTATACTGCCAACACCGTTGTGTTGATGCATTCCATTTTCAAACGTATTCATTTATGAACCAGTAGTTAGAAGTAGAAAAGTTCTAACAGAAACCATAAAGCTCATCTACAGCCACACCACACTGGATACGCCCAATCTCATCTGATCTTGGAAGCTAAGCAGTGTTGGGCCTGGTTAGTACTTGTATGGGAGACCACCTGGGAATACAAGGTGCTGTAGACATTTTTTATACTGCCAACACCGTTCTGTTGATGCATTCCATTTTCAAACGTATTCATTTATGAACCAGTAGTTAGAAGTAGAAAAGTTCTAACAGAAACCACAAAGCTCATCTACAGCCACACCACACTGGATACGCCCAATCTCATCTGATCTTGGAAGCTAAGCAGTGTTGGGCCTGGTTAGTACTTGGATGGGAGACCACCTGGGAATACAAGGTGCTGTAGATATTTTTATACTACCAACACCGTTCTGTTGATGCATTCCATTTTCAAACGTATTCATTTATGAACCAGTAGTTAGAAGTAGAAAAGTTCTAACAGAAACCATAAAGCTCATATACAGCCACACCACACTGGATACGCCCAATCTCATCTGATCTTGGAAGCTAAGCAGTGTTGGGCCTGGTTAGTACTTGGATGGGAGACCACCTGGGAATACAAGGTGCTGTAGATATTTTTATACTACCAACACCGTTCTGTTGATGCATTCCATTTTCAAACATATTCATTTATGAACCAGTAGTTAGAAGTAGAAAAGTTCTAACAGAAATCGTAAAGCTCATCTACAGCCACACCACATTGGATACACCCAATCTCATCTGATCTTGGAAGCTAAGCAGTGTTGGGCCTGGTTAGTACTTGGATGGGAGACCACCTGAGAATACAAGGTGCTGTAGATATTTTTATACTGCCAACACCGTTCTGTTGATGCATTCCATTTTCAAACGTATTCATTTATGAACCAGTAGTTAGAAGTAGAAAAGTTCTAACAGAAACCATAAAGCTCATCTATAGCCACACCACACTGGATACGCCCAATCTCATCTGATCTTGGAAGCTAAGCAGTGTTGGGCCTGGTTAGTACTTGGATGGGAGACCACCTGGGAATACAAGGTGCTGTAGATATTTTTATACTACCAACACCGTTCTGTTGATGCATTCCATTTTCAAACGTATTCATTTATGAACCAGTAGTTAGAAGTAGAAAAGTTCTAACAGAAACCACAAAGCTCATCTACAGCCACACCACACTGGATACACCCAATCTCATCTGATCTTGGAAGCTAAGCAGTGTTGGGCCTGGTAAGTACTTGGATGGGAGACCACCTGGGAATACAAGGTGCTGTAGATATTTTTATACTGCCAACACCGTTCTGTTGATGCATTCAATTTTCAAATGTATTCATTTATGAACCAGTAGTTAGAAGTAGAAAAGTTCAAACAGAAACCACAAAGCTCATCTACAGCCACACCACACTGGATACGCCCAATCTCATCTGATCTTGGAAGCTAAGCAGTGTTGGGCTTGGTTAGTACTTGGATGGGAGACCACCTGGGAATACAAGGTGCTGTAGATATTTTTATACTGCCAACACCGTTCTGTTGTTGCATTCCATTTTCAAACGTATTCATTTATGAACCAGTAGTTAGAAGTAGAAAAGTTCTAACAGAAACCACAAAGCTCATCTACAGCCACACCACACTGGATACGCCCAACCTCTTCTGATCTTGGAAGCTAAGCAGTGTTGGGCCTGGTTAGTACTTGGATGGGAGACCACCTGGGAATACAAGGTGCTGTAGATATTTTTATACTACCAACACCGTTCTGTTGATGCATTCCATTTTCAAAAGTATTCATTTATGAACCAGTAGTTAGAAGTAGAAAAGTTCTAACAGAAACCATAAAACTCATCTATAGCCACACCACACTGGATACGCCCAATCTCATCTGATCTTGGAAGCTAAGCAGTGTTGGGCCTGGTTAGTACTTGGATGGGAGACCACCTGGGAATACAAGGTGCTGTAGATATTTTTATACTACCAACACCGTTCTGTTGATGCATTCCATTTTCAAACGTATTCATTTATGAACCAGTAGTTAGAAGTTGAAAAGTTCTAACAGAAACCACAAAGCTCATCGACAGCCACACCACACTAGATACGCCCAATCTCATCTGATCTTGGAAGCTAAGCAGTGTTGGGCCTGGTTAGTACTTGGATGGGAGACCACCTGGGAATACAAGGTGCTGTAGATATTTTTATACTGCCAACACCGTTCTGTTGATGCATTCAATTTTCAAATGTATTCATTTATGAACCAGTAGTTAGAAGTAGAAAAGTTCAAACAGAAACCACAAAGCTCATCTACAGCCACACCACACTGGATACGCCCAATCTCATCTGATCTTGGAAGCTAAGCAGTGTTGGGCCTGGTTAGTACTTGGATGGGAGACCACCTGGGAATACAAGGTGCTGTAGATATTTTTATACTGCCAACACCGTTCTGTTGTTGCATTCCATTTTCAAACGTATTCATTTATGAACCAGTAGTTAGAAGTAGAAAAGTTCTAACAGAAACTACAAAGTTTATCTACAGCCACACCTCACTGGATACGCCCAATCTCATCTGATCTTGGAAGCTAAGCAGTGTTGGGCCTGGTTAGTACTTGGTTGGGAGACCACCTGGGAATACAAGGTGCTGTAGATAATTTTATACTGCCAACACCGTTCTGTTGATGCATTCCATTTTAAAACGTATTCATTTATAAACCAGTAGTTAGTAGTAGAAAAGTACTAACAGAAACCAGAAAGTTCATCTACAGCAACACCACACTGGATACGCCCAATCTCCTCTGATCTTGGAAGCTAAGCAGTGTTGGGCCTGGTTAGTACTTGGATGGGAGACCACCTGGGAATACAAGGTGCTGTATATATTTTTATACTGCCAACACCGTTCTGTTGATGCATTCCATTTTCAAACATATTAATTTATGAACCAGTAGTTAGAAGTAGAAAAGTTCTAACAGAAACCACAAAGCTCATCGACAGCCACACCACACTAGATACGCCCAATCTCATCTGATCTTGGAAGCTAAGCAGTGTTGGGCCTGCTTAGTACTTGGATGGGAGACCACCTGTGAATACAAGGTGCTGTAGATATTTTTATACTGCCAACACCGTTCTGTTGATGCATTCAATTTTCAAATGTATTCATTTATGAACCAGTAGTTAGAAGTAGAAAAGTTCAAACAGAAACCACAAAGCTCATCTACAGTCACACCACACTGGATACGCCCAATCTCATCTGATCTTGGAAGCTAAGCAGTGTTGGGCCTGGTTAGTACTTGTATGGGAGACCACCTGGGAATACAAGGTGCTGTAGACATTTTTTATACTGCCAACACCGTTCTGTTGATGCATTCCATTTTCAAACGTATTCATTTATGAACCAGTAGTTAGAAGTAGAAAAGTTCTAACAGAAACCACAAAGCTCATCTACAGCCACACCACACTGGATACGCCCAATCTCATCTGATCTTGGAAGCTAAGCAGTGTTGGGCCTGGTTAGTACTTGGATGGGAGACCACCTGGGAATACAAGGTGCTGTAGATATTTTTATACTACCAACACCGTTCTGTTGATGCATTCCATGTTCAAACGTATTCATTTATGAACCAGTAGTTAGAAGTAGAAAAGTTCTAACAGAAACCATAAAGCTCATCTACAGCCACACCACATTGGATACACCCAATCTCATCTGATCTTGGAAGCTAAGCAGTGTTGGGCCTGGTTAGTACTTGGATGGGAGACCACCTGGGAATACAAGGTGCTGTAGATATTTTTATACTGCCAACACCGTTGTGTTGATGCATTCCATTTTCAAACGTATTCATTTATGAACCAGTAGTTAGAAGTAGAAAAGTTCTAACAGAAACCATAAAGCTCATCTACAGCCACACCACACTGAATACGCCCAATCTCATCTGATCTTGGAAGCTAAGCAGTGTTGGGCCTGGTTAGTACTTGTATGGGAGACCACCTGGGAATACAAGGTGCTGTAGACATTTTTTATACTGCCAACACCGTTCTGTTGATGCATTCCATTTTCAAACGTATTCATTTATGAACCAGTAGTTAGAAGTAGAAAAGTTCTAACAGAAACCACAAAGCTCATCTACAGCCACACCACACTGGATACGCCCAATCTCATCTGATCTTGGAAACTAAGCAGTGTTGGGCCTGGTTAGTACTTGGATGGGAGACCACCTGGGAATACAAGGTGCTGTAGATATTTTTATACTACCAACACCGTTCTGTTGATGCATTCCATTTTCAAACGTATTCATTTATGAACCAGTAGTTAGAAGTAGAAAAGTTCTAACAGAAACCATAAAGCTCATCTACAGCCACACCACACTGGATACACCCAATCTCATCTGATCTTGGAAGCTAAGCAGTGTTGGGCCTGGTTAGTACTTGGATGGGAGACCACCTGGGAATACAAGGTGCTGTAGATATTTTTATACTGCCAACACCGTTCTATTGATGCATTCCATTTTCAAACGTATTCATTTTTGAACCAGTAGTTAGAAGTAGAAAAGTTCTAACAGAAACCATAAAGCTCATCTACAGCCACACCACACTGGATACGCCCAATCTCATCTGATCTTGGAAGCTAAGCAGTGTTGGGCCTGGTTAGTACTTGGATGGGAGACCACCTGGGAATACAAGGTGCTGTAGATATTTTTATACTACCAACACCGTTCTGTTGATGCATTCCATTTTCAAACGTATTCATTTATGAACCAGTAGTTAGAAGTAGAAAAGTTCTAACATAAACCGTAAAGCTCATCTACAGCCACACCACACTGGATACGCCCAATCTCATCTGATCTTGGAAGCTAAGCAGTGTTGGGCCTGGTTAGTACTTGGATGGGAGACCACCTGGGAATACAAGGTGCTGTAGATATTTTTATACTACCAACACCGTTCTGTTGATGCATTCCATTTTCAAAAGTATTCATTTATGAACCAGTAGTTAGAAGTAGAAAAGTTCTAACAGAAACCATAAAGCTCATATACAGCCACACCACACTGGATACGCCCAATCTCATCTGATCTTGGAAGCTAAGCAGTGTTGGGCCTGGTTAGTACTTGGATGGGAGACCACCTGGGAATACAAGGTGTTGTAGATATTTTTATACTACCAACACCGTTCTGTTGATGCATTCCATTTTCAAACATATTCATTTATGTACCAGTAGTTAGAAGTAGAAAAGTTCTAACAGAAATCATAAAGCTCATCTACAGCCACACCACATTGGATACACCCAATCTCATCTGATCTTGGAAGCTAAGCAGTGTTGGGCCTGGTTAGTACTTGGATGGGAGACCACCTGAGAATACAAGGTGCTGTAGATATTTTTATACTGCCAACACCGTTCTGTTGATGCATTCCATTTTCAAACGTATTCATTTATGAACCAGTAGTTAGAAGTAGAAAAGTTCTAACAGAAATCATAAAGCTCATCTATAGCCACACCACACTGGATACGCCCAATCTCATCTGATCTTGGAAGCTAAGCAGTGTTGGGCCTGGTTAGTACTTGGATGGGAGACCACCTGGGAATACAAGGTGCTGTAGATATTTTTATACTACCAACACCGTTCTGTTGATGCATTCCATTTTCAAACGTATTCATTTATGAACCAGTAGTTAGAAGTAGAAAAGTTCTAACAGAAACCACAAAGCTCATCTACAGCCACACCTCACTGGATACACCCAATCTCATCTGATCTTGGAAGCTAAGCAGTGTTGGGCCTGGTAAGTACTTGGATGGGAGACCACCTGGGAATACAAGGTGCTGTAGATATTTTTATACTACCAACACCGTTCTGTTGATGCATTCCATTTTCAAAAGTATTCATTTATGAACCAGTAGTTAGAAGTAGAAAAGTTCTAACAGAAACCATAAAACTCATCTATAGCCACACCACACTGGATACGCCCAATCTCATCTGATCTTGGAAGCTAAGCAGTGTTGGGCCTGGTTAGTACTTGGATGGGAGACCACCTGGGAATACAAGGTGCTGTAGATATTTTTATACTACCAACACCGTTCTGTTGATGCATTCCATTTTCAAACGTATTCATTTATGAACCAGTAGTTAGAAGTTGAAAAGTTCTAACAGAAACCACAAAGCTCATCTACAGCCACACCACACTGGATACACCCAATCTCATCTGATCTTGGAAGCTAAGCAGTGTTGGGCCTGGTAAGTACTTGGATGGGAGACCACCTGGGAATACAAGGTGCTGTAGATATTTTTATACTGCCAACACCGTTCTGTTGATGCATTCAATTTTCAAATGTATTCATTTATGAACCAGTAGTTAGAAGTAGAAAAGTTCAAACAGAAACCACAAAGCTCATCTACAGCCACACCACACTGGATACGCCCAATCTCATCTGATCTTGGAAGCTAAGCAGTGTTGGGCCTGGTTAGTACTTGGATGGGAGACCACCTGGGAATACAAGGTGCTGTAGATATTTTTATACTGCCAACACCGTTCTGTTGTTGCATTCCATTTTCAAACGTATTCATTTATGAACCAGTAGTTAGAAGTAGAAAAGTTCTAACAGAAACTACAAAGTTTATCTACAGCCACACCTCACTGGATACGCCCAATCTCATCTGATCTTGGAAGCTAAGCAGTGTTGGGCCTGGTTAGTACTTGGTTGGGAGACCACCTGGGAATACAAGGTGCTGTAGATAATTTTATACTGCCAACACCGTTCTGTTGATGCATTCCATTTTAAAACGTATTCATTTATAAACCAGTAGTTAGTAGTAGAAAAGTACTAACAGAAACCAGAAAGTTCATCTACAGCAACACCACACTGGATACGCCCAATCTCCTCTGATTTTGGAAGCTAAGCAGTGTTGGGCCTGGTTAGTACTTGGATGGGAGACCACCTGGGAATACAAGGTGCTGTATATATTTTTATACTGCCAACACCGTTCTGTTGATGCATTCCATTTTCAAACATATTAATTTATGAACCAGTAGTTAGAAGTAGAAAAGTTCTAACAGAAACCACAAAGCTCATCGACAGCCACACCACACTAGATACGCCCAATCTCATCTGATCTTGGAAGCTAAGCAGTGTTGGGCCTGCTTAGTACTTGGATGGGAGACCACCTGTGAATACAAGGTGCTGTAGATATTTTTATACTGCCAACACCGTTCTGTTGATGCATTCAATTTTCAAATGTATTCATTTATGAACCAGTAGTTAGAAGTAGAAAAGTTCAAACAGAAACCACAAAGCTCATCTACAGTCACACCACACTGGATACGCCCAATCTCATCTGATCTTGGAAGCTAAGCAGTGTTGGGCCTGGTTAGTACTTGTATGGGAGACCACCTGGGAATACAAGGTGCTGTAGACATTTTTTATACTGCCAACACCGTTCTGTTGATGCATTCCATTTTCAAACGTATTCATTTATGAACCAGTAGTTAGAAGTAGAAAAGTTCTAACAGAAACCACAAAGCTCATCTACAGCCACACCACACTGGATACGCCCAATCTCATCTGATCTTGGAAGCTAAGCAGTGTTGGGCCTGGTTAGTACTTGGATGGGAGACCACCTGGGAATACAAGGTGCTGTAGATATTTTTATACTACCAACACCGTTCTGTTGATGCATTCCATGTTCAAACGTATTCATTTATGAACCAGTAGTTAGAAGTAGAAAAGTTCTAACAGAAACCATAAAGCTCATCTACAGCCACACCACATTGGATACACCCAATCTCATCTGATCTTGGAAGCTAAGCAGTGTTGGGCCTGGTTAGTACTTGGATGGGAGAACACCTGGGAATACAAGGTGCTGTAGATATTTTTATACTGCCAACACCGTTGTGTTGATGCATTCCATTTTCAAACGTATTCATTTATGAACCAGTAGTTAGAAGTAGAAAAGTTCTAACAGAAACCATAAAGCTCATCTACAGCCACACCACACTGAATACGCCCAATCTCATCTGATCTTGGAAGCTAAGCAGTGTTGGGCCTGGTTAGTACTTGTATGGGAGACCACCTGGGAATACAAGGTGCTGTAGACATTTTTTATACTGCCAACACCGTTCTGTTGATGCATTCCATTTTCAAACGTATTCATTTATGAACCAGTAGTTAGAAGTAGAAAAGTTCTAACAGAAACCACAAAGCTCATCTACAGCCACACCACACTGGATACGCCCAATCTCATCTGATCTTGGAAACTAAGCAGTGTTGGGCCTGGTTAGTACTTGGATGGGAGACCACCTGGGAATACAAGGTGCTGTAGATATTTTTATACTACCAACACCGTTCTGTTGATGCATTCCATTTTCAAACGTATTCATTTATGAACCAGTAGTTAGAAGTAGAAAAGTTCTAACAGAAACCATAAAGCTCATCTACAGCCACACCACACTGGATACACCCAATCTCATCTGATCTTGGAAGCTAAGCAGTGTTGGGCCTGGTTAGTACTTGGATGGGAGACCACCTGGGAATACAAGGTGCTGTAGATATTTTTATACTGCCAACACCGTTCTATTGATGCATTCCATTTTCAAACGTATTCATTTTTGAACCAGTAGTTAGAAGTAGAAAAGTTCTAACAGAAACCATAAAGCTCATCTACAGCCACACCACACTGGATACGCCCAATCTCATCTGATCTTGGAAGCTAAGCAGTGTTGGGCCTGGTTAGTACTTGGATGGGAGACCACCTGGGAATACAAGGTGCTGTAGATATTTTTATACTACCAACACCGTTCTGTTGATGCATTCCATTTTCAAACGTATTCATTTATGAACCAGTAGTTAGAAGTAGAAAAGTTCTAACATAAACCGTAAAGCTCATCTACAGCCACACCACACTGGATACGCCCAATCTCATCTGATCTTGGAAGCTAAGCAGTGTTGGGCCTGGTTAGTACTTGGATGGGAGACCACCTGGGAATACAAGGTGCTGTAGATATTTTTATACTACCAACACCGTTCTGTTGATGCATTCCATTTTCAAAAGTATTCATTTATGAACCAGTAGTTAGAAGTAGAAAAGTTCTAACAGAAACCATAAAGCTCATATACAGCCACACCACACTGGATACGCCCAATCTCATCTGATCTTGGAAGCTAAGCAGTGTTGGGCCTGGTTAGTACTTGGATGGGAGACCACCTGGGAATACAAGGTGTTGTAGATATTTTTATACTACCAACACCGTTCTGTTGATGCATTCCATTTTCAAACATATTCATTTATGTACCAGTAGTTAGAAGTAGAAAAGTTCTAACAGAAATCATAAAGCTCATCTACAGCCACACCACATTGGATACACCCAATCTCATCTGATCTTGGAAGCTAAGCAGTGTTGGGCCTGGTTAGTACTTGGATGGGAGACCACCTGAGAATACAAGGTGCTGTAGATATTTTTATACTGCCAACACCGTTCTGTTGATGCATTCCATTTTCAAACGTATTCATTTATGAACCAGTAGTTAGAAGTAGAAAAGTTCTAACAGAAATCATAAAGCTCATCTATAGCCACACCACACTGGATACGCCCAATCTCATCTGATCTTGGAAGCTAAGCAGTGTTGGGCCTGGTTAGTACTTGGATGGGAGACCACCTGGGAATACAAGGTGCTGTAGATATTTTTATACTACCAACACCGTTCTGTTGATGCATTCCATTTTCAAACGTATTCATTTATGAACCAGTAGTTAGAAGTAGAAAAGTTCTAACAGAAACCACAAAGCTCATCTACAGCCACACCTCACTGGATACACCCAATCTCATCTGATCTTGGAAGCTAAGCAGTGTTGGGCCTGGTAAGTACTTGGATGGGAGACCACCTGGGAATACAAGGTGCTGTAGATATTTTTATACTGCCAACACCGTTCTGTTGATGCATTCAATTTTCAAATGTATTCATTTATGAACCAGTAGTTAGAAGTAGAAAAGTTCAAACAGAAACCACAAAGCTCATCTACAGCCACACCACACTGGATATGCCCAATCTCATCTGATCTTGGAAGCTAAGCAGTGTTGGGCCTGGTTAGTACTTGGATGGGAGACCACCTGGGAATACAAGGTGCTGTAGATATTTTTATACTGCCAACACCGTTCTGTTGTTGCATTCCATTTTCAAACGTTTTCATTTATGAACCAGTAGTTAGAAGTAGAAAAGTTCTAACAGAAACCACAAAGCTCATCTACAGTCACACCACACTGGATACGCCCAATCTCATCTGATCTTGGAAGCGAAGCAGTGTTGGGCCTGGTTAGTACTTGGATGGGAGACCACCTGGGAATACAAGGTGCTGTAGATATTTTTATACTACCAACACCGTTCTGTTGATGCATTCCATTTTCAAAAGTATTCATTTATGAACCAGTAGTTAGAAGTAGAAAAGTTCTAACAGAAACCATAAAGCTCATCTACAGCCACACCACACTGGATACGCCCAATCTCATCTGATCTTGGAAGCTAAGCAGTGTTGGGCCTGGTTAGTACTTGGATGGGAGACCACCTGGGAATACAAGGTGCTGTAGATAATTTTATACTGCCAACACCGTTCTGTTGATGCATTCCATTTTAAAACGTATTCATTTATGAACCAGTAGTTAGAAGTAGAAAAGTTCTAACAGAAACCACAAAGTTCATCTACAGCCACACCACACTGGATACGCCCAATCTCATCTGATCTTGGAAGCTAAGCAGTGTTGGGCCTGGTTAGTACTTGGATGGGAGACCACCTGGGAATACAAGGTGCTGTAGATAATTTTATACTGCCAACACCGTTCTGTTGATGCATTCCATTTTAAAACGTATTCATTTATAAACCAGTAGTTAGAAGTAGAAAAGTACTAACAGAAACCAGAAAGTTCATCTACAGCAACACCACACTGGATACGCCCAATCTCCTCTGATCTTGGAAGCTAAGCAGTGTTGGGCCTGGTTAGTACTTGGATGGGAGACCACCTGGGAATACAAGGTGCTGTATATATTTTTATACTGCCAACACCGTTCTGTTGATGCATTCCATTTTCAAACATATTAATTTATGAACCAGTAGTTAGAAGTAGAAAAGTTCTAACAGAAACCACAAAGCTCATCGACAGCCACACCACACTAGATACGCCCAATCTCATCTGATCTTGGAAGCTAAGCAGTGTTGGGCCTGCTTAGTACTTGGATGGGAGACCACCTGTGAATACAAGGTGCTGTAGATATTTTTATACTGCCAACACCGTTCTGTTGATGCATTCAATTTTCAAATGTATTCATTTATGAACCAGTAGTTAGAAGTAGAAAAGTTCAAACAGAAACCACAAAGCTCATCTACAGCCACACCACACTGGATACGCCCAATTTCATCTGATCTTGGAAGCTAAGCAGTGTTGGGCCTGGTTAGTACTTGTATGGGAGACCACCTGGGAATACAAGGTGCTGTAGACATTTTTTATACTGCCAACACCGTTCTGTTGATGCATTCCATTTTCAAACGTATTCATTTATGAACCAGTAGTTAGAAGTAGAAAAGTTCTAACAGAAACCACAAAGCTCATCTACAGACACACCACACTGGATACGCCCAATCTCATCTGATCTTGGAAGCTAAGCAGTGTTGGGCCTGGTTAGTACTTGGATGGGAGACCACCTGGGAATACAAGGTGCTGTAGATATTTTTATACTACCAACACCGTTCTGTTGATGCATTCCATTTTCAAACGTATTCATTTATGAACCAGTAGTTAGAAGTAGAAAAGTTCTAACAGAAACCATAAAGCTCATCTACAGCCACACCACACTGGATACACCCAATCTCATCTGATCTTGGAAGCTAAGCAGTGTTGGGCCTGGTTAGTACTTGGATGGGAGACCACCTGGGAATACAAGGTGCGGTAGATATTTTTATACTGCCAACACCGTTGTGTTGATGCATTCCATTTTCAAACGTATTCATTTATGAACCAGTAGTTAGAAGTAGAAAAGTTCTAACAGAAACCATAAAGCTCATCTACAGCCACACCACACTGGATACGTCCAATCTCATCTGATCTTGGAAGCTAAGCAGTGTTGGGCCTGGTTAGTACTTGTATGGGAGACCACCTGGGAATACAAGGTGCTGTAGACATTTTTTATACTGCCAACACCGTTCTGTTGATGCATTCCATTTTCAAACGTATTCATTTATGAACCAGTAGTTAGAAGTAGAAAAGTTCTAACAGAAACCACAAAGCTCATCTACAGCCACACCACACTGGATACGCCCAATCTCATCTGATCTTGGAAGCTAAGCAGTGTTGGGCCTGGTTAGTACTTGGATGGGAGACCACCTGGGAATACAAGGTGCTGTAGATATTTTTATACTACCAACACCGTTCTGTTGATGCATTCCATTTTCAAACGTATTCATTTATGAACCAGTAGTTAGAAGTAGAAAAGTTCTAACAGAAACCATAAAGCTCATCTACAGCCACACCACACTGGATACACCCAATCTCATCTGATCTTGGAAGCTAAGCAGTGTTGGGCCTGGTTAGTACTTGGATGGGAGACCACCTGGGAATACAAGGTGCTGTAGATATTTTTATACTACCAACACCGTTCTGTTGATGCATTCCATTTTCAAACGTATTCATTTATGAACCAGTAGTTAGAAGTAGAAAAGTTCTAACAGAAACCATAAAGCTCATATACAGCCACACCACACTGGATACGCCCAATCTCATCTGATCTTGGAAGCTAAGCAGTGTTGGGCCTGGTTAGTACTTGGATGGGAGACCACCTGGGAATACAAGGTGCTGTAGATATTTTTATACTACCAACACCGTTCTGTTGATGCATTCCATTTTCAAACATATTCATTTATGAACCAGTAGTTAGAAGTAGAAAAGTTCTAACAGAAATCATAAAACTCATCTACAGCCACACCACATTGGATACACCCAATCTCATCTGATCTTGGAAGCTAAGCAGTGTTGGGCCTGGTTAGTACTTGGATGGGAGACCACCTGAGAATACAAGGTGCTGTAGATATTTTTATACTACCAACACCGTTCTGTTGATGCATTCCATTTTCAAACGTATTCATTTTTGAACCAGTAGTTAGAAGTAGAAAAGTTCTAACAGAAACCATAAAGCTCATCTACAGCCACACCACACTGGATACGCCCAATCTCATCTGATCTTGGAAGCTAAGCAGTGTTGGGCCTGGTTAGTACTTGGATGGGAGACCACCTGGGAATACAAGGTGCTGTAGATATTTTTATACTACCAACACCGTTCTGTTGATGCATTCCATTTTCAAACGTATTCATTTATGAACCAGTAGTTAGAAGTAGAAAAGTTCTAACAGAAACCATAAAGCTCACATACAGCCACACCACACTGGATACGCCCAATCTCATCTGATCTTGGAAGCTAAGCAGTGTTGGGCCTGGTTAGTACTTGGATGGGAGACCACCTGGGAATACAAGGTGCTGTAGATATTTTTATACTACCAACACCGTTCTGTTGATGCATTCCATTTTCAAACATATTCATTTATGAACCAGTAGTTAGAAGTAGAAAAGTTCTAACAGAAATCATAAAGCTCATCTACAGCCACACCACATTGGATACACCCAATCTCATCTGATCTTGGAAGCTAAGCAGTGTTGGGCCTGGTTAGTACTTGGATGGGAGACCACCTGAGAATACAAGGTGCTGTAGATATTTTTATACTGCCAACACCGTTCTGTTGATGCATTCCATTTTCAAACGTATTCATTTATGAACCAGTAGTTAGAAGTAGAAAAGTTCTAACAGAAACCATAAAGCTCATCTATAGCCACACCACACTGGATACGCCCAATCTCATCTGATCTTGGAAGCTAAGCAGTGTTGGGCCTGGTTAGTACTTGGATGGGAGACCACCTGGGAATACAAGGTGCTGTAGATATTTTTATACTACCAACACCGTTCTGTTGATGCATTCCATTTTCAAACGTATTCATTTATGAACCAGTAGTTAGAAGTAGAAAAGTTCTAACAGAAACCACAAAGCTCATCTACAGCCACACCACACTGGATACACCCAATCTCATCTGATCTTGGAAGCTAAGCAGTGTTGGGCCTGGTAAGTACTTGGATGGGAGACCACCTGGGAATACAAGGTGCTGTAGATATTTTTATACTGCCAACACCGTTCTGTTGATGCATTCAATTTTCAAATGTATTCATTTATGAACCAGTAGTTAGAAGTAGAAAAGTTCAAACAGAAACCACAAAGCTCATCTACAGCCACACCACACTGGATACGCCCAATCTCATCTGATCTTGGAAGCTAAGCAGTGTTGGGCCTGGTTAGTACTTGGATGGGAGACCACCTGGGAATACAAGGTGCTGTAGATATTTTTATACTGCCAACACCGTTCTGTTGTTGCATTCCATTTTCAAACGTATTCATTTATGAACCAGTAGTTAGAAGTAGAAAAGTTCTAACAGAAACCACAAAGCTCATCTACAGCCACACCACACTGGATACGCCCAACCTCTTCTGATCTTGGAAGCTAAGCAGTGTTGGGCCTGGTTAGTACTTGGATGTTAGACCACCTGGGAATACAAGGTGCTGTAGATATTTTTATACTACCAACACCGTTCTGTTGATGCATTCCATTTTCAAACGTATTCATTTATGAACCAGTAGTTAGAAGTAGAAAAGTTCTAACAGACACTATAAAACTCATCTTCAGCCACACCACATTGGATACACCCAATCTCATCTGATCTTGGAAGCTAAGCAGTGTTGGGCCTGGTTAGTACTTGGATGGGAGACCACCTGGGAATACAAGGTGCTGTAGATATTTTTATACTGCCAACACCGTTCTGTTGATGCATTCCATTTTCAAACGTATTCATTTATGAACCAGTAGTTAGAAGTAGAAAAGTTCTAACAGAAACCATAAAGCTCATCTACAGCCACACCACACTGGATACGCCCAATCTCATCTGATCTTGGAAGCGAAGCAGTGTTGGGCGTGGTTAGTACTTGGATGGGAGACCACCTGGGAATACAAGGTGCTGTAGATATTTTTATACTACCAACACCGTTCTGTTGATGCATTCCATTTTCAAAAGTATTCATTTATGAACCAGTAGTTAGAAGTAGAAAAGTTCTAACAGAAACCATAAAGCTCATCTACAGCCACACCACACTGGATACGCCCAATCTCATCTGATATTGGAAGCTAAGCAGTGTTGGGCCTGGTTAGTACTTGGATGGGAGACCACCTGGGAATACAAGGTGCTGTAGATATTTTTATACTACCAACACCGTTCTGTTGATGCATTCCATTTTCAAAAGTATTCATTTATGAACCAGTAGTTAGAAGTAGAAAAGTTCTAACAGAAACCATAAAGCTCATCTACAGCCACACCACACTGGATACGCCCAATCTCATCTGATCTTGGAAGCGAAGCAGTGTTGGGCCTGGTTAGTACTTGGATGGGAGACCACCTGGGAATACAAGGTGCTGTAGATATTTTTATACTACCAACACCGTTCTGTTGATGCATTCCATTTTCAAAAGTATTCATTTATGAACCAATAGTTAGAAGTAGAAAAGTTCTAACAGAAACCATAAAGCTCATCTACAGCCACACCACACTGGATACGCCCAATCTCATCTGATCTTGGAAGCTAAGCAGTGTTGGGCCTGGTTAGTACTTGGATGGGAGACCACCTGGGAATACAAGGTGCTGTAGATAATTTTATACTGCCAACACCGTTCTGTTGATGCATTCCATTTTAAAACGTATTCATTTATGAACCAGTAGTTAGAAGTAGAAAAGTTCTAACAGAAACTAAAAAGTTCATCTACAGCCACACCACACTGGATACGCCCAATCTCATCTGATCTTGGAAGCTAAGCAGTGTTGGGCCTGGTTAGTACTTGGATGGGAGACCACCTGGGAATACAAGGTGCTGTAGATAATTTTATACTGCCAACACCGTTCTGTTGATGCATTCCATTTTAAAACGTATTCATTTATAAACCAGTAGTTAGAAGTAGAAAAGTACTAACAGAAACCAGAAAGTTCATCTACAGCAACACCACACTGGATACGCCCAATCTCCTCTGATCTTGGAAGCTAAGCAGTGTTGGGCCTGGTTAGTACTTGGATGGGAGACCACCTGGGAATACAAGGTGCTGTATATATTTTTATACTGCCAACACCGTTCTGTTGATGCATTCCATTTTCAAACATATTAATTTATGAACCAGTAGTTAGAAGTAGAAAAGTTCTAACAGAAACCACAAAGCTCATTGACAGCCACACCACACTAAATACGCCCAATCTCATCTGATCTTGGAAGCTAAGCAGTGTTGGGCCTGGTTAGTACTTGGATGGGAGACCACCTGTGAATGCAAGGTGCTGTAGATGTTTTTATACTGCCAACACCGTTCTGTTGATGTATTCAATTTTCAAATGTATTCATTTATGAACCAGTAGTTAGAAGTAGAAAGTTCAAACAGAAACCACAAAGCTCATCTACAGTCACACCACACTGGATATGCCCAATCTCATCTGATCTTGGAAGCTAAGCAGTGTTGGGCCTGGTTAGTACTTGTATGGGAGACCACCTGGGAATACAAGGTGCTGTAGACATTTTTATACTGCCAACACCGTTCTGTTGATGCATTCCATTTTCAAACGTATTCATTTATGAACCAGTAGTTAGAAGTAGAAAAGTTCAAACAGAAACCACAAAGCTCATCTACAGCCACTCCACACTGGATACGCCCAATCTCATCTGATCTTGGAAGCTAAGCAGTGTTGGGCCTGGTTAGTACTTGGATGGGAGACCACCTGGGAATACAAGGTGCTGTAGATATTTTTATACTACCAACACCGTTCTGTTGATGCATTCCATTTTCAAACGTATTCATTTATGAACCAGTAGTTAGAAGTAGAAAAGTTCTAACAAAAACCATAAAGCTAATCTACAGCCACACCACACTGGATACACCCAATCTCATCTGATCTTGGAAGCTAAGCAGTGTTGGGCCTGGTTAGTACTTGGATGGGAGACCACCTGGGAATACAAGGTGCTGTAGATATTTTTATACTGCCAACACCGTTCTGTTGATGCATTCCATTTTCAAACGTATTCATTTATGAACCAGTAGTTAGAAGTAGAAAAGTTCTAACAGAAACCATAAAGCTCACATACAGCCACACCACACTGGATACGCCCAATCTCATCTGATCTTGGAAGCTAAGCAGTGTTGGGCCTGGTTAGTACTTGGATGGGAGACCACCTGGGAATACAAGGTGCTGTAGATATTTTTATACTACCAACACCGTTCTGTTGATGCATTCCATTTTCAAACATATTCATTTATGAACCAGTAGTTAGAAGTAGAAAAGTTCTAACAGAAATCATAAAGCTCATCTACAGCCACACCACATTGGATACACCCAATCTCATCTGATCTTGGAAGCTAAGCAGTGTTGGGCCTGGTTAGTACTTGGATGGGAGACCACCTGAGAATACAAGGTGCTGTAGATATTTTTATACTGCCAACACCGTTCTGTTGATGCATTCCATTTTCAAACGTATTCATTTATGAACCAGTAGTTAGAAGTAGAAAAGTTCTAACAGAAACCATAAAGCTCATCTATAGCCACACCACACTGGATACGCCCAATCTCATCTGATCTTGGAAGCTAAGCAGTGTTGGGCCTGGTTAGTACTTGGATGGGAGACCACCTGGGAATACAAGGTGCTGTAGATATTTTTATACTACCAACACCGTTCTGTTGATGCATTCCATTTTCAAACGTATTCATTTATGAACCAGTAGTTAGAAGTAGAAAAGTTCTAACAGAAACCACAAAGCTCATCTACAGCCACACCACACTGGATACACCCAATCTCATCTGATCTTGGAAGCTAAGCAGTGTTGGGCCTGGTAAGTACTTGGATGGGAGACCACCTGGGAATACAAGGTGCTGTAGATATTTTTATACTGCCAACACCGTTCTGTTGATGCATTCAATTTTCAAATGTATTCATTTATGAACCAGTAGTTAGAAGTAGAAAAGTTCAAACAGAAACCACAAAGCTCATCTACAGCCACACCACACTGGATACGCCCAATCTCATCTGATCTTGGAAGCTAAGCAGTGTTGGGCCTGGTTAGTACTTGGATGGGAGACCACCTGGGAATACAAGGTGCTGTAGATATTTTTATACTGCCAACACCGTTCTGTTGTTGCATTCCATTTTCAAACGTATTCATTTATGAACCAGTAGTTAGAAGTAGAAAAGTTCTAACAGAAACCACAAAGCTCATCTACAGCCACACCACACTGGATACGCCCAACCTCTTCTGATCTTGGAAGCTAAGCAGTGTTGGGCCTGGTTAGTACTTGGATGTTAGACCACCTGGGAATACAAGGTGCTGTAGATATTTTTATACTACCAACACCGTTCTGTTGATGCATTCCATTTTCAAACGTATTCATTTATGAACCAGTAGTTAGAAGTAGAAAAGTTCTAACAGACACTATAAAACTCATCTTCAGCCACACCACATTGGATACACCCAATCTCATCTGATCTTGGAAGCTAAGCAGTGTTGGGCCTGGTTAGTACTTGGATGGGAGACCACCTGGGAATACAAGGTGCTGTAGATATTTTTATACTGCCAACACCGTTCTGTTGATGCATTCCATTTTCAAACGTATTCATTTATGAACCAGTAGTTAGAAGTAGAAAAGTTCTAACAGAAACCATAAAGCTCATCTACAGCCACACCACACTGGATACGCCCAATCTCATCTGATCTTGGAAGCGAAGCAGTGTTGGGCGTGGTTAGTACTTGGATGGGAGACCACCTGGGAATACAAGGTGCTGTAGATATTTTTATACTACCAACACCGTTCTGTTGATGCATTCCATTTTCAAAAGTATTCATTTATGAACCAGTAGTTAGAAGTAGAAAAGTTCTAACAGAAACCATAAAGCTCATCTACAGCCACACCACACTGGATACGCCCAATCTCATCTGATATTGGAAGCTAAGCAGTGTTGGGCCTGGTTAGTACTTGGATGGGAGACCACCTGGGAATACAAGGTGCTGTAGATATTTTTATACTACCAACACCGTTCTGTTGATGCATTCCATTTTCAAAAGTATTCATTTATGAACCAGTAGTTAGAAGTAGAAAAGTTCTAACAGAAACCATAAAGCTCATCTACAGCCACACCACACTGGATACGCCCAATCTCATCTGATCTTGGAAGCGAAGCAGTGTTGGGCCTGGTTAGTACTTGGATGGGAGACCACCTGGGAATACAAGGTGCTGTAGATATTTTTATACTACCAACACCGTTCTGTTGATGCATTCCATTTTCAAAAGTATTCATTTATGAACCAATAGTTAGAAGTAGAAAAGTTCTAACAGAAACCATAAAGCTCATCTACAGCCACACCACACTGGATACGCCCAATCTCATCTGATCTTGGAAGCTAAGCAGTGTTGGGCCTGGTTAGTACTTGGATGGGAGACCACCTGGGAATACAAGGTGCTGTAGATAATTTTATACTGCCAACACCGTTCTGTTGATGCATTCCATTTTAAAACGTATTCATTTATGAACCAGTAGTTAGAAGTAGAAAAGTTCTAACAGAAACTAAAAAGTTCATCTACAGCCACACCACACTGGATACGCCCAATCTCATCTGATCTTGGAAGCTAAGCAGTGTTGGGCCTGGTTAGTACTTGGATGGGAGACCACCTGGGAATACAAGGTGCTGTAGATAATTTTATACTGCCAACACCGTTCTGTTGATGCATTCCATTTTAAAACGTATTCATTTATAAACCAGTAGTTAGAAGTAGAAAAGTACTAACAGAAACCAGAAAGTTCATCTACAGCAACACCACACTGGATACGCCCAATCTCCTCTGATCTTGGAAGCTAAGCAGTGTTGGGCCTGGTTAGTACTTGGATGGGAGACCACCTGGGAATACAAGGTGCTGTATATATTTTTATACTGCCAACACCGTTCTGTTGATGCATTCCATTTTCAAACATATTAATTTATGAACCAGTAGTTAGAAGTAGAAAAGTTCTAACAGAAACCACAAAGCTCATTGACAGCCACACCACACTAGATACGCCCAATCTCATCTGATCTTGGAAGCTAAGCAGTGTTGGGCCTGGTTAGTACTTGGATGGGAGACCACCTGTGAATGCAAGGTGCTGTAGATGTTTTTATACTGCCAACACCGTTCTGTTGATGTATTCAATTTTCAAATGTATTCATTTATGAACCAGTAGTTAGAAGTAGAAAGTTCAAACAGAAACCACAAAGCTCATCTACAGTCACACCACACTGGATATGCCCAATCTCATCTGATCTTGGAAGCTAAGCAGTGTTGGGCCTGGTTAGTACTTGTATGGGAGACCACCTGGGAATACAAGGTGCTGTAGACATTTTTATACTGCCAACACCGTTCTGTTGATGCATTCCATTTTCAAACGTATTCATTTATGAACCAGTAGTTAGAAGTAGAAAAGTTCAAACAGAAACCACAAAGCTCATCTACAGCCACTCCACACTGGATACGCCCAATCTCATCTGATCTTGGAAGCTAAGCAGTGTTGGGCCTGGTTAGTACTTGGATGGGAGACCACCTGGGAATACAAGGTGCTGTAGATATTTTTATACTACCAACACCGTTCTGTTGATGCATTCCATTTTCAAACGTATTCATTTATGAACCAGTAGTTAGAAGTAGAAAAGTTCTAACAAAAACCATAAAGCTAATCTACAGCCACACCACACTGGATACACCCAATCTCATCTGATCTTGGAAGCTAAGCAGTGTTGGGCCTGGTTAGTACTTGGATGGGAGACCACCTGGGAATACAAGGTGCTGTAGATATTTTTATACTGCCAACACCGTTCTGTTGATGCATTCCATTTTCAAACGTATTCATTTATGAACCAGTAGTTAGAAGTAGAAAAGTTCTAACAGAAACCATAAAGCTCATCTACAGCCACACCACACTGGATACGCCCAATCTCATCTGATCTTGGAAGCTAAGCAGTGTTGGGCCTGGTTAGTACTTGGATGGGAGACCACCTGGGAATACAAGGTGCTGTAGATATTTTTATACTACCAACACCGTTCTGTTGATGCATTCCATTTTCAAACGTATTCATTTATGAACCAGTAGTTAGAAGTAGAAAAGTTCTAACAGAAACCATAAAGCTCATCTACAGCCACACCACACTGGATACGCCCAATCTCATCTGATCTTGGAAGCTAAGCAATGTTGGGCCTGGTTAGTACTTGGATGGGAGACCACCTGGGAATACAAGGTGCTGTAGATATTTTTATACTACCAACACCGTTCTGTTGATGCATTCCATTTTCAAAAGTATTCATTTATGAACCAGTAGTTAGAAGTAGAAAAGTTCTAACAGAAACCATAAAGCTCATCTACAGCCACACCACACTGGATACGCCCAATCTCATCTGATCTTGGAAGCTAAGCAGTGTTGGGCCTGGTTAGTACTTGGATGGGAGACCACCTGGGAATACAAGGTGCTGTAGATATTTTTATACTGCCAACACCGTTCTGTTGATGCATTCCATTTTCAAACATATTCATTTATGAACCAGTAGTTAGAAGTAGAAAAGTTCTAACAGAAACCATAAAGCTCATCTACAGCCACACCACATTGGATACACCCAATCTCATCTGATCTTGGAAGCTAAGCAGTGTTGGGCCTGGTTAGTACTTGGATGGGAGACCACCTGGGAATACAAGGTGCTGTAGATATTTTTATACTGCCAACACCGTTCTGTTGATGCATTCCATTTTCAAACGTATTCATTTATGAACCAGTAGTTAGAAGTAGAAAAGTTCTAACAGAAACCATAAAGCTCATTTATAGCCACACCACACTGGATACGTCCAATCTCATCTGATCTTGGAAGCTAAGCAGTGTTGGGCCTGGTTAGTACTTGGATGGGAGACCACCTGGGAATACAAGGTGCTGTAGATATTTTTATACTACCAACACCGTTCTGTTGATGCATTCCATTTTCAAAAGTATTCATTTATGAACCAGTAGTTAGAAGTAGAAAAGTTCTAACAGAAACCATAAAGCTCATCTACAGCCACACCACACTGGATACGCCCAATCTCATCTGATCTTGGAAGCTAAGCAGTGTTGGGCCTGGTTAGTACTTGGATGGGAGACCACCTGGGAATACAAGGTGCTGTAAATAATTTTATACTGCCAACACCGTTCTGTTGATGCATTCCATTTTAAAACGTATTCATTTATGAACCAGTAGTTAGAAGTAGAAAAGTTCTAACAGAAACCACAAAGTTCATCTACAGCCACACCACACTGGATACGCCCAATCTCATCTGATCTTGGAAGCTAAGCAGTGTTGGGCCTGGTTAGTACTTGGATGGGATACCACCTGGGAATACAAGGTGATATAGATATTTTTATACTACCAACACCATTCTGTTGATGCATTCCATTTTCAAACGTATTCATTTATGAACCAGTAGTTAGAAGTAGAAAAGTTCTAACAGAAACCATAAAGTTCATCTACAGCCACACCACACTGGATACGCCCAATCTCATCTGATCTTGGAAGCTAAGCAGTGTTGGGCCTGGTTAGTACTTGGATGGGAGACCACCTGGGAATACAAGGTGCTGTAGATATTTTTATACTGCCAACACCGTTCTGTTGATGCATTCCATTTTCAAACGTATTCATTTATGAACCAGTAGTTAGAAGTAGAAAAGTTCTAACAGAAACCATAAAGCTCATCTACAGCCACACCACACTGGATACGCCCAATCTCATCTGATCTTGGAAGCTTAGCAGTGTTGGGCCTGGTTAGTACTTGGATGGGAGACCACCTGGGAATACAAGGTGCTGTAGATATTTTTAAACTACCAACACCGTTCTGTTGATGCATTCCATTTTCAAACGTATTCATTTATGAGCCAGTAGTTAGAAGTAGAAAAGTACTAACAGAAACCATAAAGCTCTTCTACAGCCACACCACACTGGATATGCCCAATCTCATCTGATCTTGGAAGCTAAGCAGTGTTGGGCCTGGTTAGTACTTGGATGGGAGACCACCTGGGAATACAAGGTGCTGTAGATATTTTTATACTGCCAACACCGTTCTGTTGATGCATTCCATTTTCAAACGTATTCATTTATGAACCAGTAGTTAGAAGTAGAAAAGTTCTAACAGAAACCACAAAGCTCATCTACAGCCACACCACACTGGATACGCCCAATCTCATCTGATCTTGGAAGCGAAGCAGTGTTGGGCCTGGTTAGTACTTGGATGGGAGACCACCTGGGAATACAAGGTGCTGTAGATATTTTTATACTACCAACACCGTTCTGTTGATGCATTCCATTTTCAAAAGTATTCATTTATGAACCAGTAGTTAGAAGTAGAAAAGTTCTAACAGAAACCATAAAGCTCATCTACAGCCACACCACACTGGATACGCCCAATCTCATCTGATCTTGGAAGCTAAGCAGTGTTGGGCCTGGTTAGTACTTGGATGGGAGACCACCTGGGAATACAAGGTGCTGTAGATAATTTTATACTGCCAACACCGTTCTGTTGATGCATTCCATTTTAAAACGTATTCATTTATGAACCAGTAGTTAGAAGTAGAAAAGTTCTAACAGAAACTACAAAGTTCATCTACAGCCACACCACACTGGATACGCCCAATCTCATCTGATCTTGGAAGCTAAGCAGTGTTGGGCCTGGTTAGTACTTGGATGGGAGACCACCTGGGAATACAAGGTGCTGTAGATAATTTTATACTGCCAACACCGTTCTGTTGATGCATTCCATTTTAAAACGTATTCATTTATAAACCAGTAGTTAGAAGTAGAAAAGTACTAACAGAAACCAGAAAGTTCATCTACAGCAACACCATACTGGATACACCCAATCTCCTCTGATCTTGGAAGCTAAGCAGTGTTGGGCCTGGTTAGTACTTGGATGGGAGACCACCTGGGAATACAAGGTGCTGTATATATTTTTATACTGCCAACACCGTTCTGTTGATGCATTCCATTTTCAAACATATTAATTTATGAACCAGTAGTTAGAAGTAGAAAAGTTCTAACAGAAACCACAAAGCTCATCGACAGCCACACCACACTAGATACGCCCAATCTCATCTGATCTTGGAAGCTAAGCAGTGTTGGGCCTGGTTAGTACTTGGATGGGAGACCACCTGTGAATGCAAGGTGCTGTAGATATTTTTATACTGCCAACACCGTTCTGTTGATGTATTCAATTTTCAAATGTATTCATTTATGAACCAGTAGTTAGAAGTAGAAAGTTCAAACAGAAACCACAAAGCTCATCTACAGTCACACCACACTGGATATGCCCAATCTCATCTGATCTTGGAAGCTAAGCAGTGTTGGGCCTGGTTAGTACTTGTATGGGAGACCACCTGGGAATACAAGGTGCTGTAGACATTTTTATACTGCCAACACCGTTCTGTTGATGCATTCCATTTTCAAACGTATTCATTTATGAACCAGTAGTTAGAAGTAGAAAAGTTCTAACAGAAACCACAAAGCTCATCTACAGCCACTCCACACTGGATACGCCCAATCTCATCTGATCTTGGAAGCTAAGCAGTGTTGGGCCTAGTTAGTACTTGGATGGGAGACCACCTGGGAATACAAGGTGCTGTAGATATTTTTATACTACCAACACCGTTCTGTTGATGCATTCCATTTTCAAACGTATTCATTTATGAACCAGTAGTTAGAAGTAGAAAATTTCTAACAGAAACCATAAAGCTCATCTACAGCCACACCACACTGGATACACCCAATCTCATCTGATCTTGGAAGCTAAGCAGTGTTGGGCCTGGTTAGTACTTGGATGGGAGACCACCTGGGAATACAAGGTGCTGTAGATATTTTTATACTGCCAACACCGTTCTGTTGATGCATTCCATTTTCAAACGTATTCATTTATGAACCAGTAGTTAGAAGTAGAAAAGTTCTAACAGAAACCATAAAGCTCATCTACAGCCACACCACACTGGATACGCCCAATCTCATCTGATCTTGGAAGCTAAGCAGTGTTGGGCCTGGTTAGTACTTGGATGGGAGACCACCTGGGAATACAAGGTGCTGTAGATATTTTTATACTACCAACACCGTTCTGTTGATGCATTCCATTTTCAAACGTATTCATTTATGAACCAGTAGTTAGAAGTAGAAAAGTTCTAACAGAAACCATAAAGCTCATCTACAGCCACACCACACTGGATACGCCCAATCTCATCTGATCTTGGAAGCTAAGCAATGTTGGGCCTGGTTAGTACTTGGATGGGAGACCACCTGGGAATACAAGGTGCTGTAGATATTTTTATACTACCAACACCGTTCTGTTGATGCATTCCATTTTCAAAAGTATTCATTTATGAACCAGTAGTTAGAAGTAGAAAAGTTCTAACAGAAACCATAAAGCTCATCTACAGCCACACCACACTGGATACGCCCAATCTCATCTGATCTTGGAAGCTAAGCAGTGTTGGGCCTGGTTAGTACTTGGATGGGAGACCACCTGGGAATACAAGGTGCTGTAGATATTTTTATACTGCCAACACCGTTCTGTTGATGCATTCCATTTTCAAACATATTCATTTATGAACCAGTAGTTAGAAGTAGAAAAGTTCTAACAGAAACCATAAAGCTCATCTACAGCCACACCACATTGGATACACCCAATCTCATCTGATCTTGGAAGCTAAGCAGTGTTGGGCCTGGTTAGTACTTGGATGGGAGACCACCTGGGAATACAAGGTGCTGTAGATATTTTTATACTGCCAACACCGTTCTGTTGATGCATTCCATTTTCAAACGTATTCATTTATGAACCAGTAGTTAGAAGTAGAAAAGTTCTAACAGAAACCATAAAGCTCATTTATAGCCACACCACACTGGATACGTCCAATCTCATCTGATCTTGGAAGCTAAGCAGTGTTGGGCCTGGTTAGTACTTGGATGGGAGACCACCTGGGAATACAAGGTGCTGTAGATATTTTTATACTACCAACACCGTTCTGTTGATGCATTCCATTTTCAAACGTATTCATTTATGAACCAGTAGTTAGAAGTAGAAAAGTTCTAACAGAAACCATAAAGCTCATCTACAGCCACACCACACTGGATACGCCCAATCTCATCTGATCTTGGAAGCAAAGCAGTGTTGGGCCTGGTTAGTACTTGGATGGGAGACCACCTGGGAATACAAGGTGCTGTAGATATTTTTATACTACCAACAGCGTTCTGTTGATGCATTCCATTTTCAAAAGTATTCATTTATGAACCAGTAGTTAGAAGTAGAAAAGTTCTAACAGAAACCATAAAGCTCATCTACAGCCACACCACACTGGATACGCCCAATCTCATCTGATCTTGGAAGCTAAGCAGTGTTGGGCCTGGTTAGTACTTGGATGGGAGACCACCTGGGAATACAAGGTGCTGTAAATAATTTTATACTGCCAACACCGTTCTGTTGATGCATTCCATTTTAAAACGTATTCATTTATGAACCAGTAGTTAGAAGTAGAAAAGTTCTAACAGAAACCACAAAGTTCATCTACAGCCACACCACACTGGATACGCCCAATCTCATCTGATCTTGGAAGCTAAGCAGTGTTGGGCCTGGTTAGTACTTGGATGGGATACCACCTGGGAATACAAGGTGCTGTAGATATTTTTATACTACCAACACCATTCTGTTGATGCATTCCATTTTCAAACGTATTCATTTATGAACCAGTAGTTAGAAGTAGAAAAGTTCTAACAGAAACCATAAAGTTCATCTACAGCCACACCACACTGGATACGCCCAATCTCATCTGATCTTGGAAGCTAAGCAGTGTTGGGCCTGGTTAGTACTTTGATGGGAGACCACCTGGGAATACAAGGTGCTGTAGATATTTTTATACTGCCAACACCGTTCTGTTGATGCATTCCATTTTCAAACATATTAATTTATGAACCAGTAGTTAGAAGTAGAAAAGTTCTAACAGAAACCAAAAAGCTCATCTACAGCCACACCACAATGGATACGCCCAATCTCATCTGATCTTGGAAGCTAAGCAGTGTTGGGCCTGATTAGTACTTGGATGGGAGACCACTTGGGAATACAAGATGCTGTAGATATTTTTATACTGCCAACACCGTTCTGTTGATGCATTCCATTTTCAAACGTATTCATTTATGAACCAGTAGTTAGAAGTAGAAAAGTTCTAACAGAAACCGTAAAACTCATCTACAGCCACACAACACTGGATACGCCCAATCTCATCTGATCTTGGAAGCTAAGCAGTGTTGGGCCTGGTTAGTACTTGGATGGAAGACCACCTGAGAATACAAGGTGCTGTAGATATTTTTATACTACCAACACCGTTCTGTTGATGCATTCCATTTTCAAACGTATTCATTTATGAACCAGTAGTTAGAAGTAGAAAAGTACTAACAGAAACCATAAAGCTCTTCTACAGCCACACCACACTGGATATGCCCAATCTCATCTGATCTAGGAAGCTAAGCAGTGTTGGGCCTGGTTAGTACTTGGATGGGAGACCACCTGGGAATACATAGGTGCTGTAGATATTTTTATACTGCCAACACCGTTCTGTTGATGCATTCCATTTTCAAACGTATTCATTTATGAACCAGTAGTTAGAAGTAGAAAAGTTCTAACAGAAACCACAAAGGTCATCTACAGCCACACCACACTGGATACGCCCAATCTCATCTGATCTAGGAAGCTAAGCAGTGTTGGGCCTGGTTAGTACTTGGATGGGACACCACCTGGTAATACAAGGTGTTGTAGATATTTTTATACTACCAACACCGTTCTGTTGATGCATTCCATTTTCAAACGTATTCATTTAAGAACCAGTAGTTAGAAGTAGAAAAGTTCTAACAGAAACCAGAAAGTTCATCTACAGCCACACCACACTGGATACGCCCAATCTCATCTGATCTTGGAAGCTAAGCAGTGTTGGGCCTGGTTAGTACTTTGATGGGAGACCACCTGGGAATACAAGGTGCTGTAGATATTTTTATACTGCCAACACCGTTCTGTTGATGCATTCCATTTTCAAACGTATTCATTTATGAACCAGTAGTTAGAAGTAGAAAAGTTTTAACAGAAACCACAAAGCTCATCTACAGCCACACCACACTGAATACGCCCAATCTCCTCTGATCTTGGAAGCTAAGCAGTGTTGGGCCTGGTTAGTACTTTGATGGGAGACCACCTGGGAATACAAGGTGCTGTAGATATTTTTATACTGCCAACACCGTTCTGTTGATGCATTCCATTTTCAAACGTATTCATTTATGAACCAGTAGTTAGAAGTAGAAAAGTTCTAACAGAAACCATAAAGCTCATCTACAGCCACACCACACTGGATACGCCCAATCTCATCTGATCTTGGAAGCTTAGCAGTGTTGGGCCTGGTTAGTACTTGGATGGGAGACCACCTGGGAATACAAGGTGCTGTAGATATTTTTAAACTACCAACACCGTTCTGTTGATGCATTCCATTTTCAAACGTATTCATTTATGAACCAGTAGTTAGAAGTAGAAAAGTACTAACAGAAACCATAAAGCTCTTCTACAGCCACACCACACTGGATATGCCCAATCTCATCTGATCTTGGAAGCTAAGCAGTGTTGGGCCTGGTTAGTACTTGGATGGGAGACCACCTGGGAATACAAGGTGCTGTAGATATTTTTATACTGCCAACACCGTTCTGTTGATGCATTCCATTTTCAAACGTATTCATTTATGAACCAGTAGTTAGAAGTAGAAAAGTTCTAACAGAAACCACAAAGCTCATCTACAGCCACACCACAATGGATACGCCCAATCTCATCTGATCTTGGAAGCTAAGCAGTGTTGGGCCTGATTAGTACTTGGATGGGAGACCACTTGGGAATACAAGATGCTGTAGATATTTTTATACTGCCAACACCGTTCTGTTGATTCATTCCATTTTCAAACGTATTCATTTATGAACCAGTAGTTAGAAGTAGAAAAGTTCTAACAGAAACCGTAAAACTCATCTACAGCCACACTACACTGGATACGCCCAATCTCATCTGATCTTGGAAGCTAAGCAGTGTTGGGCCTGGTTAGTACTTGGATGGAAGACCACCTGAGAATACAAGGTGCTGTAGATATTTTTATACTACCAACACCGTTCTGTTGATGCATTCCATTTTCAAACGTATTCATTTATGAACCAGTAGTTAGAAGTAGAAAAGTACTAACAGAAACCATAAAGCTCTTCTACAGCCACACCACACTGGATATGCCCAATCTCATCTGATCTAGGAAGCTAAGCAGTGTTGGGCCTGGTTAGTACTTGGATGGGAGACCACCTGGGAATACATAGGTGCTGTAGATATTTTTATACTGCCAACACCGTTCTGTTGATGCATTCCATTTTCAAACGTATTCATTTATGAACCAGTAGTTAGAAGTAGAAAAGTTCTAACAGAAACCAGAAAGGTCATCTACAGCCACACCACACTGGATACGCCCAATCTCATCTGATCTAGGAAGCTAAGCAGTGTTGGGCCTGGTTAGTACTTGGATGGGAGACCACCTGGTAATACAAGGTGTTGTAGATATTTTTATACTACCAACACCGTTCTGTTGATGCATTCCATTTTCAAACGTATTCATTTATGAACCAGTAGTTAGAAGTAGAAAAGTTCTAACAGAAACCAGAAAGTTCATCTACAGCCACACCACACTGGATACGCCCAATCTCATCTGATCTTGGAAGCTAAGCAGTGTTGGGCCTGGTTAGTACTTTGATGGGAGACCACCTGGGAATACAAGGTGCTGTAGATATTTTTATACTGCCAACACCGTTCTGTTGATGCATTCCATTTTCAAACGTATTCATTTATGAACCAGTAGTTAGAAGTAGAAAAGTTTTAACAGAAACCACAAAGCTCATCTACAGCCACACCACACTGAATACGCCCAATCTCCTCTGATCTTGGAAGCTAAGCAGTGTTGGGCCTGGTTAGTACTTTGATGGGAGACCACCTGGGAATACAAGGTGCTGTAGATATTTTTATACTGCCAACACCGTTTTGTTGATGCATTCCATTTTCAAACGTATTCATTTATGAACCAGTAGTTAGAAGTAGAAAAGTTCTAACAGAAACCATAAAGCTCATCTACAGCCACACCACACTGGATACGCCCAATCTCATCTGATCTTGGAAGCTTAGCAGTGTTGGGCCTGGTTAGTACTTGGATGGGAGACCACCTGGGAATACAAGGTGCTGTAGATATTTTTAAACTACCAACACCGTTCTGTTGATGCATTCCATTTTCAAACGTATTCATTTATGAACCAGTAGTTAGAAGTAGAAAAGTACTAACAGAAACCATAAAGCTCTTCTACAGCCACACCACACTGGATATGCCCAATCTCATCTGATCTTGGAAGCAAAGCAGTGTTGGGCCTGGTTAGTACTTGGATGGGAGACCACCTGGGAATACAAGGTGCTGTAGATATTTTTATACTGCCAACACCGTTCTGTTGATGCATTCCATTTTCAAACGTATTCATTTATGAACCAGTAGTTAGAAGTAGAAAAGTTCTAACAGAAACCACAAAGCTCATCTACAGCCACACCACACTGGATATGCCCAATCTCATCTGATCTTGGTAGCTAAGCAGTGTTGGGGCTGGTTAGTACTTGGATGGGAGACCACCGGGGAATACAAGGTGCTGTAGATATTTTTATACTGCCAACACCGTTCTGTTGATGTATTCCATTTTCAAATGTATTCATTTATGAACCAGTAGTTAGAAGTAGAAAAGTTCTAACAGAAACCAGAAAGTTCATCTACAGCCACACCACACTGGATACGCCCAATCTCATCTGATCTTGGAAGCTAAGCAGTGTTGGGCCTGGTTAGTACTTTGATGGGAGACCACCTGGGAATACAAGGTGCTGTAGATATTTTTATACTGCCAACACCGTTCTGTTGATGCATTCCATTTTCAAACGTATTCATTTATGAACCAGTAGTTAGAAGTAGAAAAGTTCTAACAGAAACCACAAAGCTCATCTACAGCCACACCACACTGGATACGTCCAATCTCCTCTGATCTTGGAAGCTAAGCAGTGTTGGGCCTGGTTAGTACTTGGATTTGAGATCACCTGGGAATACAAGGTGCTGTAGATATTTTTATACTGCCAACACCGTTCTGTTGATGCATTCCATTTTCAAACGTATTCATTTATGAACCAGTAGTTAGAAGTAGAAAAGTTCTAACAGAAACCACAGAGCTCATCTACAGCCACACCACACTGGATACGCCCAATCTCATCTGATCTTGGAAGCTAAGCAGTGTTGGGCCTGGTTATTACTTGGATGGGAGACCACCTGGAAATACAAAGTGCTGTCGATATTTTTATACTACCAACACCGTTCTGTTGATGCATTCCATTTTCAAACGTATTCATTTATGAACCAGTAGTTAGAAGTAGAAAAGTTCTAACAGAAACCATAAAGCTCATCTACAGCCACACCACACTGGATACGCCCAATCTCATCTGATCTTGGAAGCTTAGCAGTGTTGGGCCTGGTTAGTACTTGGATGGGAGACCACCTGGGAATACAAGGTGCTATAGATATTTTTATACTGCCAACACCGTTCTGTTGATGCATTCCATTTTCAAACGTATTCATTTATGAACCAGTAGTTAGAAGTAGAAAAGTTCTAACAGAAACCAGAAAGTTCATCTACAGCAACACCACACTGGATACGCCTAATCTCATCTGATCTTGGAAGCTAAGCAGTGTTGGGCCTGGTTAGTACTTGGATGGGAGACCACCTGAGAATACAAGGTGCTGTAGATATTTTTATACTACCATCACCGTTCTGTTGATGCATTCCATTTTCAAGCGTATTCATTTATGAACCAGTAGTTAGAAGTAGAAAAGTACTAACAGAAACCATAAAGCTCTTCTACAGCCACACCACACTGGATATGCCCAATCTCATCTGATCTTGGAAGCTAAGCAGTGTTGGGCCTGGTTTGTACTTGGATGGGAGACCACCTGGGAATACATAGGTGCTGTAGATATTTTTATACTGCCAACACCGTTCTGTTGATGCATTCCATTTTCAAACGTATTCATTTATGAACCAGTAGTTAGAAGTAGAAAAGTTCTAACAGAAACCACAAAGCTCATCTACAGCCACACCTCACTGGATACGCCCAATCTCATCTGATCTAGGAAGCTAAGCAGTGTTGGGCCTGGTTTGTACTTGGATGGGAGACAACCTGGGAATACAAGGTGTTGTAGATATTTTTATACTACCAACACTGTTCTGTTGATGCATTCCATTTTCAAACGTATTCATTTATGAACCAGTAGTTAGAAGTAGAAAAGTTCTAACAGAAACCAGAAAGTTCATCTACAGCCACACCACACTGGATACGCCCAATCTCATCTGATCTTGGAAGCTAAGCAGTGTTGGGCCTGGTTAGTACTTTGATGGGAGACCACCTGGGAATACAAGGTGCTGTAGATATTTTTATACTGCCAACACCGTTCTGTTGATGCATTCCATTTTCAAACGTATACATTTATGAACCAGTAGTTAGAAGTAGAAAAGTTCTAACAGAAACCACAAAGCTCATCTACAGCCACACCACACTGGATACGCCCAATCTCATCTGATCTTGGAAGCTTAGCAGTGTTGGGCATGGCTATTACTTGGATGGGAGACCACCTGGAAATACAAAGTGCTGTAGATATTTTTATACTACCAACACCGTTCTGTTGATGCATTCCATTTTCAAACGTATTCATTTATGAACCAGTAGTTAGAAGTAGAAAAGTTCTAACAGAAACCATAAAGCTCATCTACAGCCACACCACACTGGATACGCCCAATCTCATCTGATCTTGGAAGCTAAGCAGTGTTGGGCCTGGTTAGTACTTGGATGGGAGACCACCTGGGAATACAAGGTGCTGTAGATATTTTTATACTACCAACACCGTTCTGTTGATGCATTCCATTTTCAAACGTATTCATTTATGAACCAGTAGTTAGAAGTAGAAAAGTTCTAACAGAAACCACAAAGATCATCTACAGCCACACCACACTGGATACGCCCAATCTCATCTGATCTTGGAAGCTAAGCAGTGTTGGGCCTGGTTAGTACTTGGATGGGAGACCACCTGGGAATACAAGGTGCTGTAGATATTTTTATACTGCCAACACCGTTCTGTTGATGCATTCCATTTTCAAACGTGTTCATTTATGAACCAGTAGTTAGAAGTAGAAAAGTTCTAACAGAAACCACAAAGCTCATCTACAGCCACACCACACTGGATACGCCCAATCTCATCTGATCTTGGAAGCTAAGCAGTGTTGGGCCTGGTTAGTACTTTGATGGGAGACCACCTGGGAATACAAGGTGCTGTAGATATTTTTATACTGCCAACACCGTTCTGTTGATGCATTCCATTTTCAAACGTATTCATTTATGAACCAGTAGTTAGAAGTAGAAAAGTTCTAACAGAAACCATAAAGCTCATCTACAGCCACATCACACTGGATACGCCCAATCTCATCTGATCTTGGAAGCTTAGCAGTGTTGGGCCTGGTTAGTACTTGGATGGGAGACCACCTGGGAATACAAGGTGCTGTAGATATTTTTATACTGCCAACACCGTTCTGTTGATGCATTCCATTTTCAAATGTATTCATTTATGAACCAGTAGTTAGAAGTAGAAAAGTACTAACAGAAATCATAAAGCTCTTCTACAGCCACACCACACTGGATATGCCCAATCTCATCTGATCTTGGAAGCTAAGCAGTGTTGGGCCTGGTTAGTACTTGGATGGGAAACCACCTGGGAATACAAGGTGCTGTAGATAATTTTATACTGCCAACACCGTTCTGTTGATGCATTCCATTTTAAAACGTATTCATTTATGAACCAGTAGTTAGAAGTAGAAAAGTTCTAACAGAAACCAGAAAGTTCATCTACAGCAACACCACACTGGATACGCCCAATCTCATCTGATCTTGGAAGCTAAGCAGTGTTGGGCCTGGTTAGTACTTGGATGGGAGATCACCTGAGAATACAAGGTGCTATAGATATTTTTATACTACCAACACCGTTCTGTTGATGCATTCCATTTTCAAACGTATTCATTTATGAACCAGTAGTTAGAAGTAGAAAAGTTCTAACAGAAACCATAAAGCTCATCTACAGCCACACCACACTGGATACGCCCAATCTCATCTGATCTTGGAAGCTTAGCAGTGTTGGGCCTGGTTAGTACTTGGATGGGAGACCACCTGGGAATACAAGGTGCTATAGATATTTTTATACTGCCAACACCGTTCTGTTGATGCATTCCATTTTCAAACGTATTCATTTATGAACCAGTAGTTAGAAGTAGAAAAGTTCTAACAGAAACCACAAAGCTCATCTACAGCCACACCACACTGGATACGCCCAATCTCATCTGATCTTGGAAGCTAAGCAGTGTTGGGCCTTGTTAGTACTTGGATGGGAGACCACCTGGGAATACAAGGTGCTGTAGATATTTTTATACTGATAACACCGTTCTGTTGATGCATTCCATTTTCAAATGTATTTATTTATGAACCAGTAGTTAGAAGTAGAAAAGTACTAACAGAAATCATAAAGCTCTTCTACAGCCACACCACTCTGGATATGCCCAATCTCATCTGATCTTGGAAGCTAAGCAGTGTTGGGCCTGGTTAGTACTTGGATGGGAGACCACCTGGGAATACAAGGTGCTGTAGATAATTTTATACTGCCAACACCGTTCTGTTGATGCATTCCATTTTAAAACGTATTCATTTATGAACCAGTAGTTAGAAGTAGAAAAGTTCTAACAGAAACCAGAACGTTCATCTACAGCAACACCACACTGGATACGCCTAATCTCATCTGATCTTGGAAGCTAAGCAGTGTTGGGCCTGGTTAGTACTTGGATGGGAGACCACCTGAGAATACAAGGTGCTGTAGATATTTTTATACTACCATCACCGTTCTGTTGATGCATTCCATTTTCAAACGTATTCATTTATGAACCAGTAGTTAGAAGTAGAAAAGTACTAACAGAAACCATAAAGCTCTTCTACAGCCACACCACACTGGATATGCCCAATCTCATCTGATCTTGGAAGCTAAGCAGTGTTGGGCCTGGTTTGTACTTGGATGGGAGACCACCTGGGAATACATAGGTGCTGTAGATATTTTTATACTGCCAACACCGTTCTGTTGATGCATTCCATTTTCAAACGTATTCATTTATGAACCAGTAGTTAGAAGTAGAAAAGTTCTAACAGAAACCACAAAGCTCATCTACAGCCACACCTCACTGGATACGCCCAATCTCATCTGATCTAGGAAGCTAAGCAGTGTTGGGCATAGTTTGTACTTGGATGGGAGACCACCTGGGAATACAAGGTGTTGTAGATATTTTTATACTACCAACACCGTTCTGTTGATGCATTCCATTTTCAAACGTATTCATTTATGAACCAGTAGTTAGAAGTAGAAAAGTTCTAACAGAAACCAGAAAGTTCATCTACAGCCACACCACACTGGATACGCCCATTCTCATCTGATCTTGGAAGCTAAGCAGTGTTGGGCCTGGTTAGTGCTTTGATGGGAGACCACCTGGGAATACAAGGTGCTGTAGATATTTTTATACTGCCAACACCGTTCTGTTGATGCATTCCATTTTCAAACGTATTCATTTATGAACCAGTAGTTAGAAGTAGAAAAGTTCTAACAGAAACCACAAAGCTCATCTACAGCCACACCACACTGGATACGCCCAATCTCATCTGATCTTGGAAGCTTAGCAGTGTTGGGCATGGTTATTACTTGGATGGGAGACCACCTGGAAATACAAAGTGCTGTAGATATTTTTATACTACCAACACCGTTCTGTTGATGCATTCCATTTTCAAACGTATTCATTTATGAACCAGTAGTTAGAAGTAGAAAAGTACTAACAGAAACCATAAAGCTCTTCTACAGCCACACCACACTGGATATGCCCAATCTCATCTGATCTTGGAAGCTAAGCAGTGTTGGGCCTGGTTAGTACTTGGATGGGAGACCACCTGGGAATACAAGGTGCTGTAGATATTTTTATACTGCCAACACCGTTCTGTTGATGCATTCCATTTTCAAACGTATTCATTTATGAACCAGTAGTTAGAAGTAGACAAGTTCTAACAGAAATCATAAAGCCCTTCTACAGCCACACCACACTGGATATGCCCAATCTCATCTGATCTTGGAAGCTAAGCAGTGTTGGGCCTGGTTAATACTTGGATGGGAGACCACCTGGGAATACATAGGTGCTGTAGATATTTTTATACTGCCAACACCGTTCTGTTGATGCATTCCATTTTTAAACGTATTCATTTATGAACCAGTAGTTAGAAGTAGAAAAGTTCTAACAGAAACCACAAAGGTCATCTACAGCCACACCACACTGGATACGCCCAATCTCATCTGATCTAGGAAGCTAAGCAGTGTTGGGCCTGGTTAGTACTTGGATGGGAGACCACCTGGGAATACAAGGTGTTGTAGATATTTTTATACTACCAACACCGTTCTGTTGATGCATTCCATTTTCAAACGTATTCATTTATGAACCAGTAGTTAGAAGTAGAAAAGATCTAACAGAAACCATAAAGCTCATCTACAGCCACACCACACTGGATACGCCCAATCTCATCTGATCTTGGAAGCTAAGCAGTGTTGGGCCTGGTTAGTACTTGGATGGGAGACCACCTGGGAATACAAGGTGCTGTAGATATTTTTATACTACCAACACCGTTCTGTTGATGCATTCCATTTTCAAACGTATTCATTTATGAACCAGTAGTTAGAAGTAGAAAAGTTCTAACAGAAACCACAAAGATTATCTACAGCCACACCACACTGGATACGCCCAATCTCATCTGATCTTGGAAGCTAAGCAGTGTTGGGCCTGGTTAGTACTTGGATGGGAGACCACGTGGGAATACAAGGTGCTGTAGATATTTTTATACTGCCAACACCGTTCTGTTGATGCATTCCATTTTCAAACGTATTCATTTATGAACCAGTAGTTAGAAGTAGAAAAGTTCTAACAGAAACCATAAAGCTCATCTACAGCCACATCACACTGGATACGCCCAATCTCATCTGATCTTGGAAGCTTAGCAGTGTTGGGCCTGGTTAGTACTTGGATGGGAGACCACCTGGGAATACAAGGTGCTGTAGATATTTTTATACTGCCAACACCGTTCTGTTGATGCATTCCATTTTCAAATGTATTCATTTATGAACCAGTAGTTAGAAGTAGAAAAGTACTAACAGAAATCATAAAGCTCTTCTACAGCCACACCACACTGGATATGCCCAATCTCATCTGATCTTGGAAGCTAAGCAGTGTTGGGCCTGGTTAGTACTTGGATGGGAAACCACCTGGGAATACAAGGTGCTGTAGATAATTTTATACTGCCAACACCGTTCTGTTGATGCATTCCATTTTAAAACGTATTCATTTATGAACCAGTAGTTAGAAGTAGAAAAGTTCTAACAGAAACCAGAAAGTTCATCTACAGCAACACCACACTGGATACGCCCAATCTCATCTGATCTTGGAAGCTAAGCAGTGTTGGGCCTGGTTAGTACTTGGATGGGAGATCACCTGAGAATACAAGGTGCTATAGATATTTTTATACTACCAACACCGTTCTGTTGATGCATTCCATTTTCAAACGTATTCATTTATGAACCAGTAGTTAGAAGTAGAAAAGTACTAACAGAAACCATAAAGCTCTTCTACAGCCACACCACACTGGATATGCCCAATCTCATCTGATCTTGGAAGCTAAGCAGTGTTGGGCCAGGTTACTACTTGGATGGGAGACCACCTGGGAATACATAGGTGCTGTAGATATTTTTATACTGCCAACACCGTTCTGTTGATGCATTCCATTTTCAAACGTATTCATTTATGAACCAGTAGTTAGAAGTAGAAAAGTTCTAACAGAAACCACAAAGGTCATCTACAGCCACACCACACTGGATACGCCCAATCTCATCTGATCTAGGAAGCTAAGCAGTGTTGGGCCTGGTTAGTACTTGGATGGGAGACCACCTGGGAATACAAGGTGTTGTAGATATTTTTATACTACCAACACCGTTCTGTTGATGCATTCCATTTTCAAACGTATTCATTTATGAACCAGTAGATAGAAGTAGAAAAGTTCTAACAGAAACCATAAAGCTCATCTACAGCCACACCACACTGGATACGCCCAATCTCATCTGATCTTGGAAGCTAAGCAGTGTTGGGCCTGGTTAGTACTTGGATGGGAGACCACCTGGGAATACAAGGTGCTGTAGATATTTTTATACTACCAACACCGTTCTGTTGATGCATTCCATTTTCAAACGTATTCATTTATGAACCAGTAGTTAGAAGTAGAAAAGTTCTAACAGAAACCACAAAGCTCATCTACAGCTACACCACACTGGATACGCCCAATCTCATCTGATCTTGGAAGCTAAGCAGTGTTGGGCCTGGTTAGTACTTGGATGGGAGACCACCTGGGAATACATAAGTGCTGTAGATATTTTTATACTGCCAACACCGTTCTGTTGATGCATTCCATTTTCAAACGTATTCATTTATGAACCAGTAGTTAGAAGTAGAAAAGTTCTAACAGAAACCACAAAGGTCATATACAGCCACACCACACTGGATACGCCCAATCTCATCTGATCTAGGAAGCTAAGCAGTGTTCGGCCTGGTTAGTACTTGGATGTGAGACCACCTGGGAATACAAGGTGTTGTAGATATTTTTATACTACAACACCGTTCTGTTGATGCATTCCATTTTCAAACGTATTCATTTATGAACCAGTAGTTAGAAGTAGAAAAGTTCTAACAGAAACCAGAAAGTTCATCTACAGCCACACCACACTGGATACGCCCAATCTCATCTGATCTAGGAAGCTAAGCAGTGTTGGGCCTGGTTAGTACTTTGATGGGAAACCACCTGGGAATACAAGGTGCTGTAGATATTTTTATACTGCCAACACCGTTCTGTTGATGCATTCCATTTTCAAACGTATTCATTTATGAACCAGTAGTTAGAAGTAGTAAAGTTCTAACAGAAACCACAAAGCTCATCTACAGCCACACTAACTGGATACGCCCAATCTCCTCTGATCTTGGAAGCTAAGCAGTGTTGGGCCTGGTTAGTACTTGGATGGGAGACCACCTGGGAATACAAGGTGCTGTAGATATTTTTATACTGCCAACACCGTTCTGTTGATGCATTCCATTTTCAAACGTATTCATTTATGAACCAGTAGTTAGAAGTAGAAAAGTTCTAACAGAAACCACAAAGCT
>NC_086446.1:115937138-115959638 GCF_028390025.1 Pseudophryne corroboree | reverse complement strand
GGATGGGAGACCACCTGGGAATACAAGGTGCTGTAGATATTTTTATACTACCAACACCGTTCTGTTGATGCATTCCATTTTCAAATGTATTCATTTATGAACCAGTAGTTAGAAGTAGAAAAGTTCTAACAGAAACCATAAAGCTCATCTACAGCCACACCACACTGGATACGCCCAATCTCATCTGATCTTGGAAGCTAAGCAGTGTTGGTCCTGGTTAGTACTTGGATGGGAGACCACCTGGGAATACAAGGTGCTGTAGATATTTTTATACTACCAACACCGTTCTGTTGATGCATTCCATTTTCAAACGTATTCATTTATGAACCAGTAGTTAGAAGTATAAAAGTTCTAACAGAAACCACAAAGCTCATCTACAGCCACACCACACTGGATACGCCCAATCTCATCTGATCTTGGAAGCTAAGCAGTGTTGGGCCTGGTTAGTACTTGGATCGGAGACCACCTGGGAATACAAGGTGCTGTAGATAATTTTATACTGCCAACACCGTTCTGTTGATGCATTCCATTTTCAAACGTATTCATTTATGAACCAGTAGTTAGAAGTAGAAAAGTTCTAACAGAAACCACAACATTCATCTACAGCCACACCATACTGGATACGCCCAATCTCATCTGATCTTGGAAGCTAAGCAGTGTTGGGCCTGGTTAGTACTTGGATCGGAGACCACCTGGGAATACAAGGTGCTGTAGATAATTTTATACTGCCAACACCGTTCTGTTGATGCATTCAATTTTAAAACGTATTCATTTATGAACCAGTAGTTAGAAGTAGAAAAGTTCTAAAAGAAACCACAAAGCTCATCTACAGCCACACTACACTGGATACGCCCAATCTCATCTGATCTTGGAAGCTAAGCAGTGTTGGGCCTGGTTAGTACTTGGATGGGAGACCACCTGGGAATACAAGGTGGTGTAGATAATTTTATACTGCCAACACCGTTCTGTTGATGCATTCAATTTTAAAACGTATTCATTTATGAACCAGTAGTTAGAAGTAGAAAAGTTCTAACAGAAAACACAACACTCATCTACAGCCACACCAGACTGGATACGCCCAATCTCATCTGATCTTGGAAGCTAAACAGTGTTGGGCCTGGTTAGTACTTGGATGGGAGACCACCTGGGAATACAAGGTGCTGTAGATATTTTTATACTGCCAACACCGTTCTGTTGATGCATTCCATTTTCAAACGTATTCATTTATGAACCAGTAGTCAGAAGTAGAAAAGTTCTAACAGAAACCACAAAGCTCATCTACAGTCACACCACACTGGATACGCCCAATCTCATCTGATCTTGGAAGCTAAGCAGTGTTGGGCCTGGTTAGTACTTGGATGGGAGACCACCTGGGAATACAAGGTGCTGTAGATATTTTTATACTGCCAACACCGTTCTGTTGATGCATTCCATTTTCAAACGTATTCATTTATGAACCAGTAGTTAGAAGTAGAAAAGTTCTAACAGAAACCACAAAGCTCATCTACAGCCACACTGAACTGGATACGCCCAATCTCATCTGATCTTGAAAGCTAAGCAGTGTTGGGCCTGGTTAGTACTTGGATGGGAGACCACCTGGGAATACAAGGTGCTGTAGCTATTTTTATACTGCCAACACCGTTCTGTTGATGCATTCCATTTACAAACTTATTCATTTATGAACCAGTAGTTAGAAGTAGAAAAGTTCTAACAGAAACCACAAAACTCATCTACAGCCACACCACACTGGATACGCCCAATCTCATCTGATCTTGGAAGCTAAGCAGTGTTGGGCCTGGTTAGTACTTGGATGGTAGACCACCTGGGAATACAAGGTGCTGTAGATATTTTTATACTGCCAACACCGTTCTGTTGATGCATTCAATTTTCAAATGTATTCATTTATGAACCAGTAGTTAGAAGTAGAAAAGTTCAAACAGAAACCACAAAGCTCATCTACAGCCACTCCACACTGGATACGCCCAATCTCATCTGATCTTGGAAGCTAAGCAGTGTTGGGCCTGGTTAGTACTTGGATGGGAGACCACCTGGGAATACAAGGTGCTGTAGATATTTTTATACTGCCAACACCGTTCTGTTGATGCATTCCATTTTCAAACGTATTCATTTATGAACCAGTAGTTAGAAGTAGAAAAGTTCTAACCGAAAACACAAAGCTCATCTACAGCCACACCACACTGGATACGCCCAATCTCATCTGATCTTGGAAGCTAAGCAGTGTTGGGCCTGGTTAGTACTTGGATGGGAGACCACCTGGGAATGCAAGGTGCTGTAGATATTTTTATACTGCCAACACCGTTCTGTTGATGCATTCCATTTTCAAACGTATTCATTTATGAACCAGTAGTTAGAAGTAGAAAAGTTCTAACAGAAACCATAAAGCATATCTACAGCCACACCACACTGGATACGCCCAATCTCATCTGATCTTGGAAGCTAAGCAGTGTTGGGCCTGGTTAGTACTTGGATGGGAGTCCACCTGGAAATACAAGGTGCTGTAGATAATTTTATACTGCCAACACCGTTCTGTTGATGCATTCCATTTTAAAACATATTCATTTATGAACCAGTAGTTAGAAGTAGAAAAGTTCTAACAGAAACCACAAAGTTCATCTACAGCCACACCACATTGGATACGCCCAATCTCATCTGATCTTGGAAGCTAAGCAGTGTTGGGCCTGGTTAGTACTTGGATGGGAGTCCACCTGGGAATACAAGGTGCTGTAGATAATTTTATACTGCCAACACCGTTCTGTTGATGCATTCCATTTTAAAACGTATTCATTTATGAACCAGTAGTTAGAAGTAGAAAAGTTCTAACAGAAACCACAAAGTTCATCTACAGACACACCACATTGGATACGCCCAAGCTCATCTGATCTTGGAAGCTAAGCAGTGTTGGGCCTGGTTAGTACTTGGGTGGGAGACCACCTGGGAATACAAGGTGCTGTAGATATTTTTATACTGCCAACACCGTTCTGTTGATGCATTCCATTTTCAAACGTATTCATTTATGAACCAGTAGTTAGAAGTAGAAAAGTTCTAACAGAAACCATAAAACTCATCTACAGCCACACCATACTGGATACGCCCAATCTCATCTGATCTTGGAAGCTAAGCAGTGTTGGGCCTGTTTAGTACTTGGATGGGAGACCACCTGGGAATACAAGGTGCTGTAGATATTTTTATACTGCCAACACCGTTCTGTTGATGCATTCCATTTTCAAACGTATTCATTTATGAACCAGTAGTTAGAAGTAGAAAAGTTCTAACAGAAACCACAAAGCTCATCTACAGCCACACCACACTGGATACGCCCAATCTCATCTGATCTTGGAAGCTAAGCAGTGTTGGGCCTGGTTAGTACTTGGATGGGAGACCACCTGGGAATACAAGGTGCTGTAGATATTTTTATACTGACAACACCGTTCTGTTGATGCATTCCATTTTCAAATGTATTCATTTATGAACCAGTAGTTAGAAGTAGAAAAGTTCTAACAGAAACTGCAAAGCTCATCTACAGCCACACCACACTGGATACGCCCAATCTCATCTGATCTTGGAAGCTAAGCAGTGTTGGGCCTGGTTAGTACTTGGATGGGAGACCACCTGGGAATACAAGGTGCTGTAGATATTTTTATACTGCCAACACCGTTCTGTTGATGCATTCCATTTTCAAATGTATTCATTTATGAAACAGTAGTTAGAAGTAGAAAAGTTCTAACAGAAACCACAAAGCTCATCTACAGCCACACCACACTGGATATGCCCAATCTCATTTGATCTTGGAAGCTAAGCAGTGTTGGGCCTGGTTAGTACTTGGATTGGAGACCACCTGGGAATACAAGGTGCTGTAGATAATTTTATACTGCCAACACCGTTCTGTTGATGCATTCCATTTTAAAATGTATTCATTTATGAACCAGTAGTTAGAAGTAGAAAAGTTCTAACAGAAACCAGAAAGTTCATCTACAGCAACACCACACTGGATACGCCCAATCTCATCTGATCTTGGAAGCTAAGCAGTGTTGGGCCTGGTTAGTACTTGGATGGGATACCACCTGGGAATACAAGGTGCTGTAGATATTTTTATACTACCAACACCGTTCTGTTGATGCATTCCATTTTCAAACGTATTCATTTATGAACCAGTAGTTAGAAGTAGAAAAGTACTAACAGAAACCATAAAGCTCTTCTACAGCCACACCACACTGGATATGCCCAATCTCATCTGATCTTGGAAGCTAAGCAGTGTTGGTCCTGGTCAGTACTTGGATGGGAGACCACCTGGGAATACATAGGTGCTGTAGATATTTTTATACTGCCAACACTGTTCTGTTGTTGCATTCCATTTTCAAACGTATTCATTTATGAACCAGTAGTTAGAAGTAGAAAAGTTCTAACAGAAACAACAAAGCTCATCTACAGCCACACCATACTGGATACGCCCAATCTCACCTGATCTTGGAAGCTAAGCAGTGTTGGGCTTGGTTAGTACTTGGATGGGAGACCACCTGGGAATACAAGGTGCTGTAGATACTTTTATACTGCCAACACCGTTCTGTTGATGCATTCCATTTTCAAACGTATTCATTTATGAACCAGTAGTTAGAAGTAGAAAAGTTCTAACAGAAACCACAAAGCTCATCTACAGCCACACCACATTGGATACGCCCAATCTCATCTGATCTTGGACGCTAAGCAGTGTTGGGCCTGGTTAGTACTTGGATGGGAGACCACCTGGGAATACAAGGTGCTGTAGAAATTTTTATACTACCAACACCGTTCTGTTGATGCATTCCATTTTCAAACTTATTCATTTATGAACCAGTAGTTAGAAGTAGAAAAGTACTAACAGAAACCATAAAGCTCTTCTACAGCCACACCACACTGGATACGCCCAATCTCATCTGATCTTGGAAGCTAAGCAGTGTTGGGCCTGGTTAGTACTTGGATGGGAGACCACCTGGGAATACTAGGTGCTGTAGATAATTTTATACTGCCAACACCGTTCTGTTGATGCATTCCATTTTAAAACTTATTCATTTATGAACCAGTAGTTAGAAGTAGAAAAGTTCTAACAGAAACCAGAAAGTTCATCTACAGCAACACCACACTGGATACGCCCAATCTCATCTGATCTTGGAAGCTAAGCAGTGTTGGGCCTGGTTAGTACTTGAATGGGAGACCACCTGGGAATACAAGGTGCTGAAGATATTTTTATACTGCCAACACCGTTCTGTTGATGCATTCCATTTTCAAACCTATTCATTTATGAACCAGTAGTTAGAAGTAGAAAAGTTCTAACAGAAACCACAAAGCTCATCTACAGCCACACCACACTGGATACGCCCAATCTCATCTGATCTTGGAAGCTAAGCAGTGTTGGGCCTGGTTAGTACTTGGATGGGAGACCACCTGGGAATACAAGGTGCTGTAGATATTTTTATACTGCCAACACCGTTCTGTTGATGCATTCCATTTTCAAATGCATTCATTTATGAACCAGTAGTTAGAAGTAGAAAAGTTCTAACAGAAACTGCAAAGCTCATCTACAGCCACACCACACTGGATACGTCCAATCTCATCTGATCTTGGAAGCTAAGCAGTGTTGGGCCTGGTTAGTACTTGGATGAAAGACCACCTGGGAATACAAGGTGCTGTAGATATTTTTATACTGCCAACACCGTTCTGTTGATGCATTCCATTTTCAAACGTATTCATTTATGAAACAGTAGTTAGAAGTAGAAAAGTTCTAACAGAAACCACAAAGCTCATCTACAGCCACACCACACTGGATATGCCCATTCTCATCTGATCTTGGAAGCTAAGCAGTGTTGGGCCTGGTTAGTACTTGGATGGGAGACCACCTGGGAATACAAGGTGCTGTAGATAATTTTATACTGCCAACACCGTTCTGTTCATGCATTCCATTTTAAAATGTATTCATTTATGAACCAGTAGTTAGAAGTAGAAAAGTTCTAACAGAAACCAGAAAGTTCATCTACAGCAACACCACACTGGATACGCCCAATCTCATCTGATCTTGGAAGCTAAGCAGTGTTGGGCCTGGTTAGTACTTGGATGGGATACCACCTGGGAATACAAGGTGCTGTAGATATTTTTATACTACCAACACCGTTCTGTTGATGCATTCCATTTTCAAACGTATTCATTTATGAACCAGTAGTTAGAAGTAGAAAAGTACTAACAGAAACCATAAAGTTCATCTACAGCCACACCACATTGGATACGCCCAAGCTCATCTGATCTTGGAAGCTAAGCAGTGTTGGGCCTGGTTAGTACTTGGATGGGAGACCACCTGGGAATACAAGGTGCTGTAGATATTTTTATACTGCCAACACCGTTCTGTTGATGCATTCCATTTTCAAACGTATTCATTTATGAACCAGTAGTTAGAAGTAGAAAAGTTCTAACAGAAACCACAAAGCTCATCTACAGCCACACTGAACTGGATACGCCCAATCTCATCTGATCTTGAAAGCTAAGCAGTGTTGGGCCTGGTTAGTACTTGGATGGGAGACCACCTGGGAATACAAGGTGCTGTAGATATTTTTATACTGCCAACACCGTTCTGTTGATGCATTCCATTTACAAACTTATTCATTTATGAACCAGTAGTTAGAAGTAGAAAAGTTCTAACAGAAACCACAAAACTCATCTACAGCCACACCACACTGGATACGCCCAATCTCATCTGATCTTGGAAGCTAAGCAGTGTTGGGCCTGGTTAGTACTTGGATGGTAGACCACCTGGGAATACAAGGTGCTGTAGATATTTTTATACTGCCAACACCGTTCTGTTGATGCATTCAATTTTCAAATGTATTCATTTATGAACCAGTAGTTAGAAGTAGAAAAGTTCAAACAGAAACCACAATGCTCATCTACAGCCACTCCACACTGGATACGCCCAATCTCATCTGATCTTGGAAGCTAAGCAGTGTTGGGCCTGGTTAGTACTTGGATGGGAGACCACCTGGGAATACAAGGTGCTGTAGATATTTTTATACTGCCAACACCGTTCTGTTGATGCATTCCATTTTCAAACGTATTCATTTATGAACCAGTAGTTAGAAGTAGAAAAGTTCTAACCGAAAACACAAAGCTCATCTACAGCCACACCACACTGGATACGCCCAATCTCATCTGATCTTGGAAGCTAAGCAGTGTTGGGCCTGGTTAGTACTTGGATGGGAGACCACCTGGGAATGCAAGGTGCTGTAGATATTTTTATACTGCCAACACCGTTCTGTTGATGCATTCCATTTTCAAACGTATTCATTTATGAACCAGTAGTTAGAAGTAGAAAAGTTCTAACAGAAACCATAAAGCATATCTACAGCCACACCACACTGGATACGCCCAATCTCATCTGATCTTGGAAGCTAAGCAGTGTTGGGCCTGGTTAGTACTTGGATGGGAGTCCACCTGGAAATACAAGGTGCTGTAGATAATTTTATACTGCCAACACCGTTCTGTTGATGCATTCCATTTTAAAACATATTCATTTATGAACCAGTAGTTAGAAGTAGAAAAGTTCTAACAGAAACCACAAAGTTCATCTACAGCCACACCACATTGGATACGCCCAATCTCATCTGATCTTGGAAGCTAAGCAGTGTTGGGCCTGGTTAGTACTTGGATGGGAGACCACCTGGGAATACAAGGTGCTGTAGATATTTTTATACTGCCAACACCGTTCTGTTGATGCATTCCATTTTCAAACGTATTCATTTATGAACCAGTAGTTAGAAGTAGAAAAGTTCTAACAGAAACCACAAAGCTCATCTACAGCCACACCAGACTGGATACACCCAATCTCATCTGATCTTGGAAGCTAAGCAGTGTTGGGCCTGGTTAGTACTTGGATGGGAGTCCACCTGGGAATACAAGGTGCTGTAGATAATTTTATACTGCCAACACCGTTCTGTTGATGCATTCCATTTTAAAACGTATTCATTTATGAACCAGTAGTTAGAAGTAGAAAAGTTCTAACAGAAACCATAAAACTCATCTACAGCCACACTATACTGGATACGCCCAATCTCATCTGATCTTGGAAGCTAAGCAGTGTTGGGCCTGGTTAGTACTTGGATGAAAGACCACCTGGGAATACAAGGTGCTGTAGATATTTTTATACTGCCAACACCGTTCTGTTGATGCATTCCATTTTCAAACGTATTCATTTATGAAACAGTAGTTAGAAGTAGAAAAGTTCTAACAGAAACCACAAAGCTCATCTACAGCCACACCACACTGGATATGCCCATTCTCATCTGATCTTGGAAGCTAAGCAGTGTTGGGCCTGGTTAGTACTTGGATGGGAGACCACCTGGGAATACAAGGTGCTGTAGATAATTTTATACTGCCAACACCGTTCTGTTCATGCATTCCATTTTAAAATGTATTCATTTATGAACCAGTAGTTAGAAGTAGAAAAGTTCTAACAGAAACCAGAAAGTTCATCTACAGCAACACCACACTGGATACGCCCAATCTCATCTGATCTTGGAAGCTAAGCAGTGTTGGGCCTGGTTAGTACTTGGATGGGAGACCACCTGGGAATACAAGGTGCTGTAGATATTTTTATACTGCCAACACCGTTCTGTTGATGCATTCCATTTTCAAACGTATTTATTTATGAACCAGTAGTTAGAAGTAGAAAAGTTCTAACAGAAACCATAAAACTCATCTACAGCCACACCATACTGGATACGCCCAATCTCATCTGATCTTGGAAGCTAAGCAGTGTTGGGCCTGTTTAGTACTTGGATGGGAGACCACCTGGGAATACAAGGTGCTGTAGATATTTTTATACTGCCAACACCGTTCTGTTGATGCATTCCATTTTCAAACGTATTCATTTATGAACCAGTAGTTAGAAGTAGAAAAGTTCTAACAGAAACCACAAAGCTCATCTACAGCCACACCACACTGGATACGCCCAATCTCATCTGATCTTGGAAGCTAAGCAGTGTTGGGCCTGGTTAGTACTTGGATGGGAGACCACCTGGGAATACAAGGTGCTGTAGATATTTTTATACTGCCAACACCGTTCTGTTGATGCATTCCATTTTCAAATGTATTCATTTATGAACCAGTAGTTAGAAGTAGAAAAGTTCTAACAGAAACTGCAAAGCTCATCTACAGCCACACCACACTGGATACGCCCAATCTCATCTGATCTTGGAAGCTAAGCAGTGTTGGGCCTGGTTAGTACTTGGATGGGAGACCACCTGGGAATACAAGGTGCTGTAGATATTTTTATACTGCCAACACCGTTCTGTTGATGCATTCCATTTTCAAATGTATTCATTTATGAAACAGTAGTTAGAAGTAGAAAAGTTCTAACAGAAACCACAAAGCTCATCTACAGCCACACCACACTGGATATGCCCAATCTCATCTGATCTTGGAAGCTAAGCAGTGTTGGGCCTGGTTAGTACTTGGATTGGAGACCACATGGGAATACAAGGTGCTGTAGATAATTTTATACTGCCAACACCGTTCTGTTGATGCATTCCATTTTAAAATGTATTCATTTATGAACCAGTAGTTAGAAGTAGAAAAGTTCTAACAGAAACCAGAAAGTTCATCTACAGCAACACCACACTGGATACGCCCAATCTCATCTGATCTTGGAAGCTAAGCAGTGTTGGGCCTGGTTAGTACTTGGATGGGATACCACCTGGGAATACAAGGTGCTGTAGATATTTTTATACTACCAACACCGTTCTGTTGATGCATTCCATTTTCAAACGTATTCATTTATGAACCAGTAGTTAGAAGTAGAAAAGTACTAACAGAAACCATAAAGCTCTTCTACAGCCACACCACACTGGATATGCCCAATCTCATCTGATCTTGGAAGCTAAGCAGTGTTGGTCCTGGTCAGTACTTGGATGGGAGACCACCTGGGAATACATAGGTGCTGTAGATATTTTTATACTGCCAACACTGTTCTGTTGTTGCATTCCATTTTCAAACGTATTCATTTATGAACCAGTAGTTAGAAGTAGAAAAGTTCTAACAGAAACAACAAAGCTCATCTACAGCCACACCATACTGGATACGCCCAATCTCACCTGATCTTGGAAGCTAAGCAGTGTTGGGCTTGGTTAGTACTTGGATGGGAGACCACCTGGGAATACAAGGTGCTGTAGATATTTTTATACTGCCAACACCGTTCTGTTGATGCATTCCATTTTCAAACGTATTCATTTATGAACCAGTAGTTAGAAGTAGAAAAGTTCTAACAGAAACCACAAAGCTCATCTACAGCCACACCACATTGGATACGCCCAATCTCATCTGATCTTGGACGCTAAGCAGTGTTGGGCCTGGTTAGTACTTGGATGGGAGACCACCTGGGAATACAAGGTGCTGTAGATAATTTTATACTGCCAACACCGTTCTGTTGATGCATTCCATTTTAAAATGTATTCATTTATGAACCAGTAGTTAGAAGTAGAAAAGTTCTAACAGAAACCAGAAAGTTCATCTACAGCAACACCACACTGGATACGCCCAATCTCATCTGATCTTGGAAGCTAAGCAGTGTTGGGCCTGGTTAGTACTTGGATGGGATACCACCTGGGAATACAAGGTGCTGTAGATATTTTTATACTACCAACACCCTTCTGTTGATGCATTCCATTTTCAAACGTATTCATTTATGAACCAGTAGTTAGAAGTAGAAAAGTACTAACAGAAACCATAAAGCTCTTCTACAGCCACACCACACTGGATATGCCCAATCTCATCTGATCTTGGAAGCTAAGCAGTGTTGGTCCTGGTCAGTACTTGGATGGGAGACCACCTGGGAATACATAGGTGCTGTAGATATTTTTATACTGCCAACACTGTTCTGTTGTTGCATTCCATTTTCAAACGTATTCATTTATGAACCAGTAGTTAGAAGTAGAAAAGTTCTAACAGAAACAACAAAGCTCATCTACAGCCACACCATACTGGATACGCCCAATCTCACCTGATCTTGGAAGCTAAGCAGTGTTGGGCTTGGTTAGTACTTGGATGGGAGACCACCTGGGAATACAAGGTGCTGTAGATATTTTTATACTGCCAACACCGTTCTGTTGATGCATTCCATTTTCAAACGTATTCATTTATGAACCAGTAGTTAGAAGTAGAAAAGTTCTAACAGAAACCACAAAGCTCATCTACAGCCACACCACATTGGATACGCCCAATCTCATCTGATCTTGGACGCTAAGCAGTGTTGGGCCTGGTTAGTACTTGGATGGGAGACCACCTGGGAATACAAGGTGCTGTAGAAATTTTTATACTACCAACACCGTTCTGTTGATGCATTCCATTTTCAAACTTATTCATTTATGAACCAGTAGTTAGAAGTAGAAAAGTACTAACAGAAACCATAAAGCTCTTCTACAGCCACACCACACTGGATACGCCCAATCTCATCTGATCTTGGAAGCTAAGCAGTGTTGGGCCTGGTTAGTACTTGGATGGGAGACCACCTGGGAATACTAGGTGCTGTAGATAATTTTATACTGCCAACACCGTTCTGTTGATGCATTCCATTTTAAAACTTATTCATTTATGAACCAGTAGTTAGAAGTAGAAAAGTTCTAACAGAAACCAGAAAGTTCATCTACAGCAACACCACACTGGATACGCCCAATCTCATCTGATCTTGGAAGCTAAGCAGTGTTGGGCCTGGTTAGTACTTGAATGGGAGACCACCTGGGAATACAAGGTGCTGAAGATATTTTTATACTGCCAACACCGTTCTGTTGATGCATTCCATTTTCAAACCTATTCATTTATGAACCAGTAGTTAGAAGTAGAAAAGTTCTAACAGAAACCACAAAGCTCATCTACAGCCACACCACACTGGATACGCCCAATCTCATCTGATCTTGGAAGCTAAGCAGTGTTGGGCCTGGTTAGTACTTGGATGGGAGACCACCTGGGAATACAAGGTGCTGTAGATATTTTTATACTGCCAACACCGTTCTGTTGATGCATTCCATTTTCAAATGCATTCATTTATGAACCAGTAGTTAGAAGTAGAAAAGTTCTAACAGAAACTGCAAAGCTCATCTACAGCCACACCACACTGGATACGCCCAATCTCATCTGATCTTGGAAGCTAAGCAGTGTTGGGCCTGGTTAGTACTTGGATGAAAGACCACCTGGGAATACAAGGTGCTGTAGATATTTTTATACTGCCAACACCGTTCTGTTGATGCATTCCATTTTCAAACGTATTCATTTATGAAACAGTAGTTAGAAGTAGAAAAGTTCTAACAGAAACCACAAAGCTCATCTACAGCCACACCACACTGGATATGCCCATTCTCATCTGATCTTGGAAGCTAAGCAGTGTTGGGCCTGGTTAGTACTTGGATGGGAGACCACCTGGGAATACAAGGTGCTGTAGATAATTTTATACTGCCAACACCGTTCTGTTCATGCATTCCATTTTAAAATGTATTCATTTATGAACCAGTAGTTAGAAGTAGAAAAGTTCTAACAGAAACCAGAAAGTTCATCTACAGCAACACCACACTGGATACGCCCAATCTCATCTGATCTTGGAAGCTAAGCAGTGTTGGGCCTGGTTAGTACTTGGATGGGATACCACCTGGGAATACAAGGTGCTGTAGATATTTTTATACTACCAACACCGTTCTGTTGATGCATTCCATTTTCAAACGTATTCATTTATGAACCAGTAGTTAGAAGTAGAAAAGTACTAACAGAAACCATAAAGTTCATCTACAGCCACACCACATTGGATACGCCCAAGCTCATCTGATCTTGGAAGCTAAGCAGTGTTGGGCCTGGTTAGTACTTGGATGGGAGACCACCTGGGAATACAAGGTGCTGTAGATATTTTTATACTGCCAACACCGTTCTGTTGATGCATTCCATTTTCAAACGTATTTATTTATGAACCAGTAGTTAGAAGTAGAAAAGTTCTAACAGAAACCATAAAACTCATCTACAGCCACACCATACTGGATACGCCCAATCTCATCTGATCTTGGAAGCTAAGCAGTGTTGGGCCTGTTTAGTACTTGGATGGGAGACCACCTGGGAATACAAGGTGCTGTAGATATTTTTATACTGCCAACACCGTTCTGTTGATGCATTCCATTTTCAAACGTATTCATTTATGAACCAGTAGTTAGAAGTAGAAAAGTTCTAACAGAAACCACAAAGCTCATCTACAGCCACACCACACTGGATACGCCCAATCTCATCTGATCTTGGAAGCTAAGCAGTGTTGGGCCTGGTTAGTACTTGGATGGGAGACCACCTGGGAATACAAGGTGCTGTAGATATTTTTATACTGCCAACACCGTTCTGTTGATGCATTCCATTTTCAAATGTATTCATTTATGAACCAGTAGTTAGAAGTAGAAAAGTTCTAACAGAAACTGCAAAGCTCATCTACAGCCACACCACACTGGATACGCCCAATCTCATCTGATCTTGGAAGCTAAGCAGTGTTGGGCCTGGTTAGTACTTGGATGGGAGACCACCTGGGAATACAAGGTGCTGTAGATATTTTTATACTGCCAACACCGTTCTGTTGATGCATTCCATTTTCAAATGTATTCATTTATGAAACAGTAGTTAGAAGTAGAAAAGTTCTAACAGAAACCACAAAGCTCATCTACAGCCACACCACACTGGATATGCCCAATCTCATCTGATCTTGGAAGCTAAGCAGTGTTGGGCCTGGTTAGTACTTGGATTGGAGACCACCTGGGAATACAAGGTGCTGTAGATAATTTTATACTGCCAACACCGTTCTGTTGATGCATTCCATTTTAAAATGTATTCATTTATGAACCAGTAGTTAGAAGTAGAAAAGTTCTAACAGAAACCAGAAAGTTCATCTACAGCAACACCACACTGGATACGCCCAATCTCATCTGATCTTGGAAGCTAAGCAGTGTTGGGCCTGGTTAGTACTTGGATGGGATACCACCTGGGAATACAAGGTGCTGTAGATATTTTTATACTACCAACACCGTTCTGTTGATGCATTCCATTTTCAAACGTATTCATTTATGAACCAGTAGTTAGAAGTAGAAAAGTACTAACAGAAACCATAAAGCTCTTCTACAGCCACACCACACTGGATATGCCCAATCTCATCTGATCTTGGAAGCTAAGCAGTGTTGGTCCTGGTCAGTACTTGGATGGGAGACCACCTGGGAATACATAGGTGCTGTAGATATTTTTATACTGCCAACACTGTTCTGTTGTTGCATTCCATTTTCAAACGTATTCATTTATGAACCAGTAGTTAGAAGTAGAAAAGTTCTAACAGAAACAACAAAGCTCATCTACAGCCACACCATACTGGATACGCCCAATCTCACCTGATCTTGGAAGCTAAGCAGTGTTGGGCTTGGTTAGTACTTGGATGGGAGACCACCTGGGAATACAAGGTGCTGTAGATATTTTTATACTGCCAACACCGTTCTGTTGATGCATTCCATTTTCAAACGTATTCATTTATGAACCAGTAGTTAGAAGTAGAAAAGTTCTAACAGAAACCACAAAGCTCATCTACAGCCACACCACACTGGATACGCCCAATCTCATCTGATCTTGGAAGCTAAGCAGTGTTGGGCCTGGTTAGTACTTGGATGGGAGACCACCTGGGAATACAAGGTGCTGTAGATATTTTTATACTGCCAACACCGTTCTGTTGATGCATTCCATTTTCAAATGCATTCATTTATGAACCAGTAGTTAGAAGTAGAAAAGTTCTAACAGAAACTGCAAAGCTCATCTACAGCCACACCACACTGGATACGCCCAATCTCATCTGATCTTGAAAGCTAAGCAGTGTTGGGCCTGGTTAGTACTTGGATGAAAGACCACCTGGGAATACAAGGTGCTGTAGATATTTTTATACTGCCAACACCGTTCTGTTGATGCATTCCATTTTCAAACGTATTCATTTATGAAACAGTAGTTAGAAGTAGAAAAGTTCTAACAGAAACCACAAAGCTCATCTACAGCCACACCACACTGGATATGCCCATTCTCATCTGATCTTGGAAGCTAAGCAGTGTTGGGCCTGGTTAGTACTTGGATGGGAGACCACCTGGGAATACAAAGTGCTGTAGATAATTTTATACTGCCAACACCGTTCTGTTCATGCATTCCATTTTAAAATGTATTCATTTATGAACCAGTAGTTAGAAGTAGAAAAGTTCTAACAGAAACCAGAAAGTTCATCTACAGCAACACCACACTGGATACGCCCAATCTCATCTGATCTTGGAAGCTAAGCAGTGTTGGGCCTGGTTAGTACTTGGATGGGATAATACCTGGGAATACAAGGTGCTGTAGATATTTTTATACTACCAACACCGTTCTGTTGATGCATTCCATTTTCAAACGTATTCATTTATGAACCAGTAGTTAGAAGTAGAAAAGTACTAACAGAAACCATAAAGTTCATCTACAGCCACACCACATTGGATACGCCCAAGCTCATCTGATCTTGGAAGCTAAGCAGTGTTGGGCCTGGTTAGTACTTGGATGGGAGACCACCTGGGAATACAAGGTGCTGTAGATATTTTTATACTGCCAACACCGTTCTGTTGATGCATTCCATTTTCAAACGTATTTATTTATGAACCAGTAGTTAGAAGTAGAAAAGTTCTAACAGAAACCATAAAACTCATCTACAGCCACACCATACTGGATACGCCCAATCTCATCTGATCTTGGAAGCTAAGCAGTGTTGGGCCTGTTTAGTACTTGGATGGGAGACCACCTGGGAATACAAGGTGCTGTAGATATTTTTATACTGCCAACACCGTTCTGTTGATGCATTCCATTTTCAAACGTATTCATTTATGAACCAGTAGTTAGAAGTAGAAAAGTTCTAACAGAAACCACAAAGCTCATCTACAGCCACACCACACTGGATACGCCCAATCTCATCTGATCTTGGAAGCTAAGCAGTGTTGGGCCTGGTTAGTACTTGGATGGGAGACCACCTGGGAATACAAGGTGCTGTAGATATTTTTATACTGCCAACACCGTTCTGTTGATGCATTCCATTTTCAAATGTATTCATTTATGAAACAGTAGTTAGAAGTAGAAAAGTTCTAACAGAAACCACAAAGCTCATCTACAGCCACACCACACTGGATATGCCCAATCTCATCTGATCTTGGAAGCTAAGCAGTGTTGGGCCTGGTTAGTACTTGGATTGGAGACCACCTGGGAATACAAGGTGCTGTAGATAATTTTATACTGCCAACACCGTTCTGTTGATGCATTCCATTTTAAAATGTATTCATTTATGAACCAGTAGTTAGAAGTAGAAAAGTTCTAACAGAAACCAGAAAGTTCATCTACAGCAACACCACACTGGATACGCCCAATCTCATCTGATCTTGGAAGCTAAGCAGTGTTGGGCCTGGTTAGTACTTGGATGGGATACCACCTGGGAATACAAGGTGCTGTAGATATTTTTATACTACCAACACCGTTCTGTTGATGCATTCCATTTTCAAACGTATTCATTTATGAACCAGTAGTTAGAAGTAGAAAAGTACTAACAGAAACCATAAAGCTCTTCTACAGTCACACCACACTGGATATGCCCAATCTCATCTGATCTTGGAAGCTAAGCAGTGTTGGTCCTGGTCAGTACTTGGATGGGAGACCACCTGGGAATACATAGGTGCTGTAGATATTTTTATACTGCCAACACTGTTCTGTTGTTGCATTCCATTTTCAAACGTATTCATTTATGAACCAGTAGTTAGAAGTAGAAAAGTTCTAACAGAAACAACAAAGCTCATCTACAGCCACACCATACTGGATACGCCCAATCTCACCTGATCTTGGAAGGTAAGCAGTGTTGGGCTTGGTTAGTACTTGGATGGGAAACCACCTGGGAATACAAGGTGCTGTAGATATTTTTATACTGCCAACACCGTTCTGTTGATGCATTCCATTTTCAAACGTATTCATTTATGAACCAGTAGTTAGAAGTAGAAAAGTTCTAACAGAAACCACAAAGCTCATCTACAGCCACACCACATTGGATACGCCCAATCTCATCTGATCTTGGACGCTAAGCAGTGTTGGGCCTGGTTAGTACTTGGATGGGAGACCACCTGGGAATACAAGGTGCTGTAGAAATTTTTATACTACCAACACCGTTCTGTTGATGCATTCCATTTTCAAACTTATTCATTTATGAACCAGTAGTTAGAAGTAGAAAAGTACTAACAGAAACCATAAAGCTCTTCTACAGCCACACCACACTGGATACGCCCAATCTCATCTGATCTTGGAAGCTAAGCAGTGTTGGGCCTGGTTAGTACTTGGATGGGAGACCACCTGGGAATACTAGGTGCTGTAGATAATTTTATACTGCCAACACCGTTCTGTTGATGCATTCCATTTTAAAACTTATTCATTTATGAACCAGTAGTTAGAAGTAGAAAAGTTCTAACAGAAACCAGAAAGTTCATCTACAGCAACACCACACTGGATACGCCCAATCTCATCTGATCTTGGAAGCTAAGCAGTGTTGGGCCTGGTTAGTACTTGAATGGGAGACCACCTGGGAATACAAGGTGCTGAAGATATTTTTATACTGCCAACACCGTTCTGTTGATGCATTCCATTTTCAAACCTATTCATTTATGAACCAGTAGTTAGAAGTAGAAAAGTTCTAACAGAAACCACAAAGCTCATCTACAGCCACACCACACTGGATACGCCCAATCTCATCTGATCTTGGAAGCTAAGCAGTGTTGGGCCTGGTTAGTACTTGGATGGGAGACCACCTGGGAATACAAGGTGCTGTAGATATTTTTATACTGCCAACACCGTTCTGTTGATGCATTCCATTTTCAAACGTATTCATTTATGAAACAGTAGTTAGAAGTAGAAAAGTTCTAACAGAAACCACAAAGCTCATCTACAGCCACACCACACTGGATATGCCCATTCTCATCTGATCTTGGAAGCTAAGCAGTGTTGGGCCTGGTTAGTACTTGGATGGGAGACCACCTGGGAATACAAGGTGCTGTAGATAATTTTATACTGCCAACACCGTTCTGTTCATGCATTCCATTTTAAAATGTATTCATTTATGAACCAGTAGTTAGAAGTAGAAAAGTTCTAACAGAAACCAGAAAGTTCATCTACAGCAACACCACACTGGATACGCCCAATCTCATCTGATCTTGGAAGCTAAGCAGTGTTGGGCCTGGTTAGTACTTGGATGGGATACCACCTGGGAATACAAGGTGCTGTAGATATTTTTATACTACCAACACCGTTCTGTTGATGCATTCCATTTTCAAACGTATTCATTTATGAACCAGTAGTTAGAAGTAGAAAAGTACTAACAGAAACCATAAAGTTCATCTACAGCCACACCACATTGGATACGCCCAAGCTCATCTGATCTTGGAAGCTAAGCAGTGTTGGGCCTGGTTAGTACTTGGATGGGAGACCACCTGGGAATACAAGGTGCTGTAGATATTTTTATACTGCCAACACCGTTCTGTTGATGCATTCCATTTTCAAACGTATTTATTTATGAACCAGTAGTTAGAAGTAGAAAAGTTCTAACAGAAACCATAAAACTCATCTACAGCCACACCATACTGGATACGCCCAATCTCATCTGATCTTGGAAGCTAAGCAGTGTTGGGCCTGTTTAGTACTTGGATGGGAGACCACCTGGGAATACAAGGTGCTGTAGATATTTTTATACTGCCAACACCGTTCTGTTGATGCATTCCATTTTCAAACGTATTCATTTATGAACCAGTAGTTAGAAGTAGAAAAGTTCTAACAGAAACCACAAAGCTCATCTACAGCCACACCACACTGGATACGCCCAATCTCATCTGATCTTGGAAGCTAAGCAGTGTTGGGCCTGGTTAGTACTTGGATGGGAGACCACCTGGGAATACAAGGTGCTGTAGATATTTTTATACTGCCAACACCGTTCTGTTGATGCATTCCATTTTCAAATGTATTCATTTATGAACCAGTAGTTAGAAGTAGAAAAGTTCTAACAGAAACTGCAAAGCTCATCTACAGCCACACCACACTGGATACGCCCAATCTCATCTGATCTTGGAAGCTAAGCAGTGTTGGGCCTGGTTAGTACTTGGATGGGAGACCACCTGGGAATACAAGGTGCTGTAGATATTTTTATACTGCCAACACCGTTCTGTTGATGCATTCCATTTTCAAATGTATTCATTTATGAAACAGTAGTTAGAAGTAGAAAAGTTCTAACAGAAACCACAAAGCTCATCTACAGCCACACCACACTGGATATGCCCAATCTCATCTGATCTTGGAAGCTAAGCAGTGTTGGGCCTGGTTAGTACTTGGATTGGAGACCACCTGGGAATACAAGGTGCTGTAGATAATTTTATACTGCCAACACCGTTCTGTTGATGCATTCCATTTTAAAATGTATTCATTTATGAACCAGTAGTTAGAAGTAGAAAAGTTCTAACAGAAACCAGAAAGTTCATCTACAGCAACACCACACTGGATACGCCCAATCTCATCTGATCTTGGAAGCTAAGCAGTGTTGGGCCTGGTTAGTACTTGGATGGGATACCACCTGGGAATACAAGGTGCTGTAGATATTTTTATACTACCAACACCGTTCTGTTGATGCATTCCATTTTCAAACGTATTCATTTATGAACCAGTAGTTAGAAGTAGAAAAGTACTAACAGAAACCATAAAGCTCTTCTACAGCCACACCACACTGGATATGCCCAATCTCATCTGATCTTGGAAGCTAAGCAGTGTTGGTCCTGGTCAGTACTTGGATGGGAGACCACCTGGGAATACATAGGTGCTGTAGATATTTTTATACTGCCAACACTGTTCTGTTGTTGCATTCCATTTTCAAACGTATTCATTTATGAACCAGTAGTTAGAAGTAGAAAAGTTCTAACAGAAACAACAAAGCTCATCTACAGCCACACCATACTGGATACGCCCAATCTCACCTGATCTTGGAAGCTAAGCAGTGTTGGGCTTGGTTAGTACTTGGATGGGAGACCACCTGGGAATACAAGGTGCTGTAGATATTTTTATACTGCCAACACCGTTCTGTTGATGCATTCCATTTTCAAACGTATTCATTTATGAACCAGTAGTTAGAAGTAGAAAAGTTCTAACAGAAACCACAAAGCTCATCTACAGCCACACCACATTGGATACGCCCAATCTCATCTGATCTTGGACGCTAAGCAGTGTTGGGCCTGGTTAGTACTTGGATGGGAGACCACCTGGGAATACAAGGTGCTGTAGAAATTTTTATACTACCAACACCGTTCTGTTGATGCATTCCATTTTCAAACTTATTCATTTATGAACCAGTAGTTAGAAGTAGAAAAGTACTAACAGAAACCATAAAGCTCTTCTACAGCCACACCACACTGGATACGCCCAATCTCATCTGATCTTGGAAGCTAAGCAGTGTTGGGCCTGGTTAGTACTTGGATGGGAGACCACCTGGGAATACTAGGTGCTGTAGATAATTTTATACTGCCAACACCGTTCTGTTGATGCATTCCATTTTAAAACTTATTCATTTATGAACCAGTAGTTAGAAGTAGAAAAGTTCTAACAGAAACCAGAAAGTTCATCTACAGCAACACCACACTGGATACGCCCAATCTCATCTGATCTTGGAAGCTAAGCAGTGTTGGGCCTGGTTAGTACTTGGATGGGAGACCACCTAGGAATACAAGGTGCTGTAGATATTTTTATACTGCCAACACCGTTCTGTTGATGCATTCCATTTTCAAATGCATTCATTTATGAACCAGTAGTTAGAAGTAGAAAAGTTCTAACAGAAACTGCAAAGCTCATCTACAGCCACACCACACTGGATACGCCCAATCTCATCTGATCTTGGAAGCTAAGCAGTGTTGGGCCTGGTTAGTACTTGGATGGGAGACCACCTAGGAATACAAGGTGCTGTAGATATTTTTATACTGCCAACACCGTTCTGTTGATGCATTCCATTTTCAAACGTATTCATTTATGAAACAGTAGTTAGAAGTAGAAAAGTTCTAACAGAAACCACAAAGCTCATCTACAGCCACACCACACTGGATATGCCCAATCTCATCTGATCTTGGAAGCTAAGCAGTGTTGGGCCTGGTTAGTACTTGGATTGGAGACCACCTGGGAATACAAGGTGCTGTAGATAATTTTATACTGCCAACACCGTTCTGTTGATGCATTCCATTTTAAAATGTATTCATTTATGAACCAGTAGTTAGAAGTAGGAAAGTTCTAACAGAAACCAGAAAGTTCATCTACAGCAATACCAGACTGGATACGCCCAATCTCATCTGATCTTGGAAGCTAAGCAGTGTTGGGCCTGGTTAGTACTTGGATGGGATACCACCTGGGAATACAAGGTGCTGTAGATATTTTTATACTGCCAACACCGTTCTGTTGATGCATTCCATTTTCAAACGTATTCATTTATGAACCAGTAGTTAGAAGTAGAAAAGTTCTAACAGAAACCACAAAGCTCATCTACAGCCACACCACATTGGATACGCCCAATCTCATCTGATCTTGGACGCTAAGCAGTGTTGGGCATGGTTAGTACTTGGATGGGAGACCACCTGGGAATACAAGGTGTTGTAGATATTTTTATACTGCCAACACCGTTCTGTTGATGCATTCCATTTTCAAACGTATTCATTTATGAACCAGTAGTTAGAAGTAGAAAAGTTCTAACAGAAACCACAAAACTCATCTACAGCCACACCAAACTGGATACGCCCAATCTCGTCTGATCTTGGAAGCTAAGCAGTGTTGGGCCTTGTTAGTACTTGGATGGGAGACCACCTGGGAATACAAGGTGCTGTAGATATTTTTATACTGCCAACACTGTTCTGTTGATGCATTCCATTTTCAAATGTATTCATTTATGAACCAGTAGTTAGAAGTAGAAAAGTTCTAACAGAAACCACAAAGTTCATCTACAGCCACACCATACTGGATACGCCCAAACTCACCTGATCTTGGAAGCTAAGCAGTGTTGGGCCTGGTTAGTACTTGGATTGGAGACCACCTGGGAATACAAGGTGCTGTAGATAATTTTATACTGCCAACACCGTTCTGTTGATGCATTCCATTTTAAAATGTATTAATTTATGAACCAGTAATTAGAAGTAGAAAAGTTCTAACAGAAACCAGAAAGTTCATCTACAGCAACACCACACTGGATACGCCCAATCTCATCTGATCTTGGAAGCTAAGCAGTGTTGGGCCTGGTTAGTACTTGGATGGGATACCACCTGGGAATACAAGGTGCTGTAGATATTTTTATACTACCAACACCGTTCTGTTGATGCATTCCATTTTCAAACGTATTCATTTATGAACCAGTAGGTAGAAGTAGAA
>NC_086446.1:115927138-115932138 GCF_028390025.1 Pseudophryne corroboree | reverse complement strand
ATGTACAGCCACACCAGACTGGATATGCCCAATCTCATCTGATCTTGGAAGCTAAGCAGTGTTGGGCCTGGTTAGTACTTGGATGGGAGACCACCTGGGAATACAAGGTGCTGTAGATAATTTTATACTGCCAACACCGTTCTGTTGATGCATTCCATTTTAAAATGTATTCATTTATGAACCAGTAGTTAGAAGTAGAAAAGTTCTAACAGAAACCAGAAAGTTCATCTACAGCAACACCACACTGGATACGCCCAATCTCCTCTGATCTTGGAAGCTAAGCAGTGCTGGGCCTGGTTAGTACTTGGATGGGAGACCACCTGGGAATACAAGGTGCTGTAGATAATTTTATACTGCCAACACCGTTCTGTTGATGCATTCCATTTTCAAACGTATTCATTTATGAACCAGTAGTTAGAATTAGAAAAGTACTAACAGAAACCATAAAGCTCTTCTACAGCCACACCACACTGGATACGCCCAATCTCCTCTCATCTTGGAAGCTAAGCAGTGTTGGGCCTGGTTAGTACTTGGATGGGAGACCACCTGGGAATACTAGGTGCTGTAGATAATTTTATACTGCCAACACCGTTCTGTTGATGCATTCCATTTTAAAACTTATTCATTTATGAACCAGTAGTTAGAAGTAAAAAAGTTCTAACAGAAACCAGAAAGTTCATCTACAGCAACACCACACTGGATACGCCCAATCTCATCTGATCTTGGAAGCTAAGCAGTGTTGAGCCTGGTTAATACTTGGATGGGAGACCACCTGGGAATACAAGGTGCTGTAGATATTTTTATACTGCCAACACCGTTCTGTTAATGCATTCCATTTTCAAACCTATTCATTTATGAACCAGTAGTTAGAAGTAGAAAAGTTCTAACAGAAACCACAAAGCTCATCTACAGCCACACCACACTGGATACGCCCAATCGCATCTGATCTTGGAAGCTAAGCAGTGTTGGACCTATTTAGTACTTGGATGGGAGACCACCTGGGAATACAAGGTGCTGTAGATATATTTATACTGCCAACACCGTTCTGTTGATGCATTCCATTTTCACATGTATTCATTTATGAACCAGTAGTTAGAAGTAGAAAAGTTCTAACAGAAACTGCAAAGCTCATCTACAGCCACACCACACTGGATACGCCCAATCTCATCTGATCTTGGAAACTAAGCAGTGTTGGGCCTGGTTAGTACTTGGATGGGAGACCACCTGGGAATACAAGGTGCTGTAGATATTTTTATACTGCCAACACCGTTCTGTTGATGCATTCCATTTTCAAACGTATTCATTTATGAAACAGTAGTTAGAAGTAGAAAAGTTCTAACAGAAACCACAAAGCTCGTCTACAGCCACACCACACTGGATATGCCCAATCTCATCTGATCTTGGAAGCTAAGCAGTGTTGGGCCTGGTTAGTACTTGGATGGGAGACCACCTGGGAATACAAGGTGCTGTAGATATTTTTATACTACCAACACCGTTTTGTTGATGCATTCCATTTTCAAACGTATTCATTTATGAACCAGTAGTTAGAAGTAGAAAAGTACTAACAGAAACCATAAAGCTCTTCTACAGCCACACCACACTGGATATGCCCAATCTCATCTGATCTTGGAAGCTAAGCAGTGTTGGGCCTGGTTAGTACTTGAATGGGAGACCACCTGGGAATACAAGGTGCTGTAGATAATTTTATACTGCCAACACCGTTCTGTTGATGCATTCCATTTTAAAACGTATTCATTTATGAACAAGTAGTTAGAAGTAGAAAAGTTCTAACAGAAACCAGAAAGTTCATCTACAGCAACACCACACTGGATACGCCCAATCTCATCTGATCTTGGAAGCTAAGCAGTGTTGGGCCTGGTTAGTACTTGGATGGGAGACCACCTGGGAATACAAGGTGCTGTAGATATTTTTATACTACCAACACCGTTCTGTTGATGCATTCCATTTTCAAACGTATTCATTTATGAACCAGTAGTTAGAAGTAGAAAAGTACTAACAGAAATCATAAAGCTTTTCTACAGCCACACCACACTGGATATGCCCAATCTCATCTGATCTTAGAAGCTAAGCAGTGTTGGGCCTGGTTAGTACTTGGATGGGAGACCACCTGGGAATACATAGGTGCTGTAGATAATTTTATACTGCCAACACCGTTCTGTTGATGCATTCCATTTTCAAACGTATTCATTTATGAACCAGTAGTTAGAAGTAGAAAAGTTCAAACAGAAACCACAAAGCTCATCTACAGCCACACCACACTGGATACGCCCAATCTCATCTGATCTAGGAAGCTAAGCAGTGTTGGGCCTGGTTAATACTTGGATGGGAGACCACCTGGGAATACAAGGTGCTGTAGATATTTTTATACTACCAACACCGTTCTGTTGATGCATTCCATTTTAAAACGTATTCATTTATGAACCAGTAGTTAGAAGTAGAAAAGTTCTAACAGAAACCAGAAAGTTCATCTATAGCAACACCACACTGGATACGCCCAATCTCATCTGATCTTGGAAGCTAAACAGTGTTGGGCCTGGTTAGTACTTGGATGGGAGACCACCTGGGAATACAAGGTGCTGTAGATATTTTTATACTACCAACACCGTTCTGTTGATGCATTCCATTTTCAAACGTATTCATTTATGAACCAGTAGTTAGAAGTAGAAAAGTTCTAACAGAAACCACAAAGCTCATCTACAGCCACACCACACTGGATACGCCCAATCTCATCTGATCTAGGAAGCTAAGCAGTGTTGGGCCTGGTTAGTACTTGGATGGGAGACCACCTGGGAATACAAGGTGCTGTAGAAATTTTTATACTACCAACACCGTTCTGTTGATGCATTCCATTTTCAAACTTATTCATTTATGAACCAATAGTTAGAAGTAGAAAAGTACTAACAGAAACCATAAAGCTCTTCTACAGCCACACCACACTGGATACGCCCAATCTCATCTGATCTTGGTAGCTAAGCAGTGTTGGGCCTGGTTAGTACTTGGATGGGAGACCACCTGGGAATACTAGGTGCTGTAGATAATTTTATACTGCCAACACCGTTCTGTTGATGCATTCCATTTTAAAACTTATTCATTTATGAACCAGTAGTTAGAAGAAGAAAAGTTCTAACAGAAACCAGAAAGTTCATCTACAGCAACACCACACTGGATACGCCCAATCGCATCTGATCTTGGAAGCTAAGCAGTGTTGGACCTATTTAGTACTTGGATGGGAGACCACCTGGGAATACAAGGTGCTGTAGATATATTTATACTGCCAACACCGTTCTGTTGATGCATTCCATTTTCAAATGTATTCATTTATGAACCAGTAGTTAGAAGTAGAAAAGTTCTAACAGAAACAGCAAAGCTCATCTACAGCCACACCTCACTGGATATGCCCAATCTCATCTGATCTTGGAAGCTAAGCAGTGTTGGGCCTGGTTAGTACTTGGATGGGAGTCCACCTGGGAATACAAGGTGCTGTAGATAATTTTATACTGCCAACACCGTTCTGTTGATGCATTCCATTTTAAAACGTATTCATTTATGAACCAGTAGTTAGAAGTAGAAAAGTTCTAACAGAAACCACAAAGTTCATCTACAGCCACACCACATTGGATACGCCCAATCTCATCTGATCTTGGAAGCTAAGCAGTGTTGGGCCTGGTTAGTACTTGGATGGGAGACTACCTGGGAATACAAGGTGCTGTAGATATTTTTATACTGCCAACACCGTTCTGTTGATGCATTCCATTTTCAAACGTATTCATTTATGAACCAGTAGTTAGTAGTAGAAAAGTTCTAACAGAAACAACAAAGCTCATCTACAGCAACACCACACTGGATACGCCCAATCTCATCTGATCTTGGAAGCTAAGCAGTGTTGGGCCTGGTTAGTACTTGGATGGGAGTCCACCTGGGAATACAAGGTGCTGTAGATATTTTTATACTACCAACACCGTTCTGTTGATGCATTCCATTTTAAAACGTATTCATTTATGAACCAGTAGTTAGAAGTAGAAAAGTTCTAACAGAAACCACAAAGCTCATCTACAGCCACACCACACTGGATACGCCCAATCTCATCTGATCTTGGAAGCTAAGCAGTGTTGGGCCTGGTTAGTACTTGGATGGGAGACCACCTGGGAATACAAGGTGCTGTCGATATTTTTATACTACAAACACCGTTCTGTTGATGCATTCCATTTTCAAACGTATTCATTTATGAACCAGTAGTTGGAAGTAGAAAAGTACTAACAGAAATCATAAAGCTCTTCTACAGCCACACCACACTGGATATGCCCAATCTCATCTGATCTTGGAAGCTAAGCAGTGTTGGGCCTGGTTAGTACTTGGATGGGAGTCCACCTGGGAATACAAGGTGCTGTAGATAATTTTATACTGCCAACACCGTTCTGTTGATGCATTCCATTTTAAAAAGTATTCATTTATGAACCAGTAGTTAGAAGTAGAAAAGTTCTAACAGAAACCACAAAGTTCATCTACAGCCACACCACATTGGATACGCCCAATCTCATCTGATCTTGGAAGCTAAGCAGTGTTGGGCCTGGTTAGTACTTGGATGGGAGACTACCTGGGAATACAAGGTGCTGTAGATATTTTTATACTGCCAACACCGTTCTGTTGATGCATTCCATTTTCAAACGTATTCATTTATGAACCAGTAGTTAGTAGTAGAAAAGTTCTGACAGAAACAACAAAGCTCATCTACAGCCACACCACACTGGATACGCCCAATATCATCTGATCTTGGAAGCTAAGCAGTGTTGGGCCTGGTTAGTACTTGGGTGGGAGACCACCTGGGAATACAAGGTGCTGTAGATATTTTTATACTGCCAACACCGTTCTGTTGATGCATTCCATTTTCAAACGTATTCATTTATGAACCAGTAGTTAGAAGTAGAAAAGTTCTAACAGAAACCACAAAACTCATCTACAGCCACACCACACTGGATACG
>NC_086446.1:115852138-115922138 GCF_028390025.1 Pseudophryne corroboree | reverse complement strand
AGCAGTGTTGGGCCTGGTTAGTACTTGGATGGGAGTCCACCTGGGAATACAAGGTGCTGTAGATAATTTTATACTGCCAACACCGTTCTGTTGATGCATTCCATTTTAAAACGTATTCATTTATGAACCAGTAGTTAGAAGTAGAAAAGTTCTAACAGAAACCACAAAGTTCATCTACAGACACACCACATTGGATACGCCCAATCTCATCTGATCTTGGAAGCTAAGCAGTGTTGGGCCTGGTTAGTACTTGGATGGGAGACCACCTGGGAATACAAGGTGCTGTAGATATTTTTATACTGCCAACACCGTTCTGTTGATGCATTCCATTTTCAAACGTATTCATTTATGAACCAGTAGTTAGTAGTAGAAAAGTTCTAACAGAAACCACAAAGCTCATCTACAGCCACACCACACTGGATACGCCCAATCTCATCTGATCTTGGAAGCTAAGCAGTGTTGGTCCTGGTTAGTACTTGAATGGGAGACCACCTGGGAATACAAGGTGCTGTAGATATTTTTATACTGCCAACACCGTTCTGTTGATGCATTCCATTTTCAAACGTATTCATTTATGAACCAGTAGTTAGAAGTAGAAAAGTTCTAACAGAAACCACAAAGTTCATCTACAGCCACACCACATTGGATACGCCTAAGCTCATCTGATCTTGGAAGCTAAGCAGTGTTGGGCCTGGTTAGTACTTGGATGGGAGACCACCTGGGAATACAAAGTGCTGTAGATATTTGTATACTGCCAACACCGTTCTGTTGATGCATTCCATTTTAAAACGTATTCATTTATGAACCAGTAGTTAGAAGTAGAAAAGTTCCTTCAGAAACTACAAAGTTCATCTATAGCCACACCACACTGGATACGCCCAATCTCATCTGATCTTGGAAGCTAAGCAGTGTTGGGCCTGGTTAGTACTTGGATGGGAGACGACCTGGGAATACAAGGTGCTGTAGATATTTTTATACTGCCAACACCGTTCTGTTGATGCATTCCATTTTCAAACGTATTCATTTATGAAACAGTAGTTAGAAGTAGAAAAGTTCTAACAGAAACCACAAAGCTCATGTACAGCCACACCAGACTGGATATGCCCAATCTCATCTGATCTTGGAAGCTAAGCAGTGTTGGGCCTGGTTAGTACTTGGATGGGAGACCACCTGGGAATACAAGGTGCTGTAGATAATTTTATACTGCCAACACCGTTCTGTTGATGCATTCCATTTTAAAATGTATTCATTTATGAACCAGTAGTTAGAAGTAGAAAAGTTCTAACAGAAACCAGAAAGTTCATCTACAGCAACACCACACTGGATACGCCCAATCTCCTCTGATCTTGGAAGCTAAGCAGTGCTGGGCCTGGTTAGTACTTGGATGGGAGACCACCTGGGAATACAAGGTGCTGTAGATAATTTTATACTGCCAACACCGTTCTGTTGATGCATTCCATTTTCAAACGTATTCATTTATGAACCAGTAGTTAGAATTAGAAAAGTACTAACAGAAACCATAAAGCTCTTCTACAGCCACACCACACTGGATACGCCCAATCTCCTCTCATCTTGGAAGCTAAGCAGTGTTGGGCCTGGTTAGTACTTGGATGGGAGACCACCTGGGAATACTAGGTGCTGTAGATAATTTTATACTGCCAACACCGTTCTGTTGATGCATTCCATTTTAAAACTTATTCATTTATGAACCAGTAGTTAGAAGTAAAAAAGTTCTAACAGAAACCAGAAAGTTCATCTACAGCAACACCACACTGGATACGCCCAATCTCATCTGATCTTGGAAGCTAAGCAGTGTTGAGCCTGGTTAATACTTGGATGGGAGACCACCTGGGAATACAAGGTGCTGTAGATATTTTTATACTGCCAACACCGTTCTGTTAATGCATTCCATTTTCAAACCTATTCATTTATGAACCAGTAGTTAGAAGTAGAAAAGTTCTAACAGAAACCACAAAGCTCATCTACAGCCACACCACACTGGATACGCCCAATCGCATCTGATCTTGGAAGCTAAGCAGTGTTGGACCTATTTAGTACTTGGATGGGAGACCACCTGGGAATACAAGGTGCTGTAGATATATTTATACTGCCAACACCGTTCTGTTGATGCATTCCATTTTCACATGTATTCATTTATGAACCAGTAGTTAGAAGTAGAAAAGTTCTAACAGAAACTGCAAAGCTCATCTACAGCCACACCACACTGGATACGCCCAATCTCATCTGATCTTGGAAACTAAGCAGTGTTGGGCCTGGTTAGTACTTGGATGGGAGACCACCTGGGAATACAAGGTGCTGTAGATATTTTTATACTGCCAACACCGTTCTGTTGATGCATTCCATTTTCAAACGTATTCATTTATGAAACAGTAGTTAGAAGTAGAAAAGTTCTAACAGAAACCACAAAGCTCGTCTACAGCCACACTACACTGGATATGCCCAATCTCATCTGATCTTGGAAGCTAAGCAGTGTTGGGCCTGGTTAGTACTTGGATGGGAGACCACCTGGGAATACAAGGTGCTGTAGATATTTTTATACTACCAACACCGTTTTGTTGATGCATTCCATTTTCAAACGTATTCATTTATGAACCAGTAGTTAGAAGTAGAAAAGTACTAACAGAAACCATAAAGCTCTTCTACAGCCACACCACACTGGATATGCCCAATCTCATCTGATCTTGGAAGCTAAGCAGTGTTGGGCCTGGTTAGTACTTGAATGGGAGACCACCTGGGAATACAAGGTGCTGTAGATAATTTTATACTGCCAACACCGTTCTGTTGATGCATTCCATTTTAAAACGTATTCATTTATGAACAAGTAGTTAGAAGTAGAAAAGTTCTAACAGAAACCAGAAAGTTCATCTACAGCAACACCACACTGGATACGCCCAATCTCATCTGATCTTGGAAGCTAAGCAGTGTTGGGCCTGGTTAGTACTTGGATGGGAGACCACCTGGGAATACAAGGTGCTGTAGATATTTTTATACTACCAACACCGTTCTGTTGATGCATTCCATTTTCAAACGTATTCATTTATGAACCAGTAGTTAGAAGTAGAAAAGTACTAACAGAAATCATAAAGCTTTTCTACAGCCACACCACACTGGATATGCCCAATCTCATCTGATCTTAGAAGCTAAGCAGTGTTGGGCCTGGTTAGTACTTGGATGGGAGACCACCTGGGAATACATAGGTGCTGTAGATAATTTTATACTGCCAACACCGTTCTGTTGATGCATTCCATTTTCAAACGTATTCATTTATGAACCAGTAGTTAGAAGTAGAAAAGTTCAAACAGAAACCACAAAGCTCATCTACAGCCACACCACACTGGATACGCCCAATCTCATCTGATCTAGGAAGCTAAGCAGTGTTGGGCCTGGTTAATACTTGGATGGGAGACCACCTGGGAATACAAGGTGCTGTAGATATTTTTATACTACCAACACCGTTCTGTTGATGCATTCCATTTTAAAACGTATTCATTTATGAACCAGTAGTTAGAAGTAGAAAAGTTCTAACAGAAACCAGAAAGTTCATCTACAGCAACACCACACTGGATACGCCCAATCTCATCTGATCTTGGAAGCTAAACAGTGTTGGGCCTGGTTAGTACTTGGATGGGAGACCACCTGGGAATACAAGGTGCTGTAGATATTTTTATACTACCAACACCGTTCTGTTGATGCATTCCATTTTCAAACGTATTCATTTATGAACCAGTAGTTAGAAGTAGAAAAGTTCTAACAGAAACCACAAAGCTCATCTACAGCCACACCACACTGGATACGCCCAATCTCATCTGATCTAGGAAGCTAAGCAGTGTTGGGCCTGGTTAGTACTTGGATGGGAGACCACCTGGGAATACAAGGTGCTGTAGAAATTTTTATACTACCAACACCGTTCTGTTGATGCATTCCATTTTCAAACTTATTCATTTATGAACCAATAGTTAGAAGTAGAAAAGTACTAACAGAAACCATAAAGCTCTTCTACAGCCACACCACACTGGATACGCCCAATCTCATCTGATCTTGGTAGCTAAGCAGTGTTGGGCCTGGTTAGTACTTGGATGGGAGACCACCTGGGAATACTAGGTGCTGTAGATAATTTTATACTGCCAACACCGTTCTGTTGATGCATTCCATTTTAAAACTTATTCATTTATGAACCAGTAGTTAGAAGAAGAAAAGTTCTAACAGAAACCAGAAAGTTCATCTACAGCAACACCACACTGGATACGCCCAATCGCATCTGATCTTGGAAGCTAAGCAGTGTTGGACCTATTTAGTACTTGGATGGGAGACCACCTGGGAATACAAGGTGCTGTAGATATATTTATACTGCCAACACCGTTCTGTTGATGCATTCCATTTTCAAATGTATTCATTTATGAACCAGTAGTTAGAAGTAGAAAAGTTCTAACAGAAACGGCAAAGCTCATCTACAGCCACACCTCACTGGATATGCCCAATCTCATCTGATCTTGGAAGCTAAGCAGTGTTGGGCCTGGTTAGTACTTGGATGGGAGTCCACCTGGGAATACAAGGTGCTGTAGATAATTTTATACTGCCAACACCGTTCTGTTGATGCATTCCATTTTAAAACGTATTCATTTATGAACCAGTAGTTAGAAGTAGAAAAGTTCTAACAGAAACCACAAAGTTCATCTACAGCCACACCACATTGGATACGCCCAATCTCATCTGATCTTGGAAGCTAAGCAGTGTTGGGCCTGGTTAGTACTTGGATGGGAGACTACCTGGGAATACAAGGTGCTGTAGATATTTTTATACTGCCAACACCGTTCTGTTGATGCATTCCATTTTCAAACGTATTCATTTATGAACCAGTAGTTAGTAGTAGAAAAGTTCTAACAGAAACAACAAAGCTCATCTACAGCAACACCACACTGGATACGCCCAATCTCATCTGATCTTGGAAGCTAAGCAGTGTTGGGCCTGGTTAGTACTTGGATGGGAGTCCACCTGGGAATACAAGGTGCTGTAGATATTTTTATACTACCAACACCGTTCTGTTGATGCATTCCATTTTAAAACGTATTCATTTATGAACCAGTAGTTAGAAGTAGAAAAGTTCTAACAGAAACCACAAAGCTCATCTACAGCCACACCACACTGGATACGCCCAATCTCATCTGATCTTGGAAGCTAAGCAGTGTTGGGCCTGGTTAGTACTTGGATGGGAGACCACCTGGGAATACAAGGTGCTGTCGATATTTTTATACTACAAACACCGTTCTGTTGATGCATTCCATTTTCAAACGTATTCATTTATGAACCAGTAGTTGGAAGTAGAAAAGTACTAACAGAAATCATAAAGCTCTTCTACAGCCACACCACACTGGATATGCCCAATCTCATCTGATCTTGGAAGCTAAGCAGTGTTGGGCCTGGTTAGTACTTGGATGGGAGTCCACCTGGGAATACAAGGTGCTGTAGATAATTTTATACTGCCAACACCGTTCTGTTGATGCATTCCATTTTAAAAAGTATTCATTTATGAACCAGTAGTTAGAAGTAGAAAAGTTCTAACAGAAACCACAAAGTTCATCTACAGCCACACCACATTGGATACGCCCAATCTCATCTGATCTTGGAAGCTAAGCAGTGTTGGGCCTGGTTAGTACTTGGATGGGAGACTACCTGGGAATACAAGGTGCTGTAGATATTTTTATACTGCCAACACCGTTCTGTTGATGCATTCCATTTTCAAACGTATTCATTTATGAACCAGTAGTTAGTAGTAGAAAAGTTCTGACAGAAACAACAAAGCTCATCTACAGCCACACCACACTGGATACGCCCAATATCATCTGATCTTGGAAGCTAAGCAGTGTTGGGCCTGGTTAGTACTTGGGTGGGAGACCACCTGGGAATACAAGGTGCTGTAGATATTTTTATACTGCCAACACCGTTCTGTTGATGCATTCCATTTTCAAACGTATTCATTTATGAACCAGTAGTTAGAAGTAGAAAAGTTCTAACAGAAACCACAAAACTCATCTACAGCCACACCACACTGGATACGCCCAATCTCATCTGACCTTGGAAGCTAAGCAGTGTTGGGCCTGATTAGTACTTGGATGGGAGTCCACCTGGGAATACAAGGTGCTGTAGATATTTTTATACTACCAACACCGTTCTGTTGATGCATTCCATTTTAAAACGTATTCATTTATGAACCAGTAGTTAGAAGTAGAAAAGTTCTAACAGAAACCAGAAAGTTCATCTACAGCAACACCACTCTGGATACGCCCAATCTCATCTGATCTTGGAAGCTAAACAGTGTTGGGCCTGGTTAGTACTTGGATGGGAGACCACCTGGGAATACAAGGTGCTGTAGATATTTTTATACTACCAACACCGTTCTGTTGATGCATTCCATTTTCAAACGTATTCATTTATGAACCAGTAGTTAGAAGTAGAAAAGTTCTAACAGAAACCACAAAGCTCATCTACAGCCACACCACACTGGATACGCCCAATCTCATCTGATCTAGGAAGCTAAGCAGTGTTGGGCCTGGTTAGTACTTGGATGGGAGACCACCTGGGAATACAAGGTGCTGTAGAAATTTTTATACTACCTACACCGTTCTGTTGATGCATTCCATTTTCAAACTTATTCATTTATGAACCAATAGTTAGAAGTAGAAAAGTACTAACAGAAACCATAAAGCTCTTCTACAGCCACACCACACTGGATACGCCCAATCTCATCTGATCTTGGAAGTTAAGCAGTGTTGGGCCTGGTTAGTACTTGGATGGGAGACCATCTGGGAATACTAAGTGCTGTAGATAATTTTATACTGCCAACACCGTTCTGTTGATGCATTCCATTTTAAAACTTATTCATTTATGAACCAGTAGTTAGAAGTAGAAAAGTTCTAACAGAAACCAGAAAGTTCATCTACAGCAACACCACACTGGATACGCCCAATCTCATCTGATCTTGGAAGCTAAGCAGTGTTGGGCCTGGTTAGTACTTGGATGGGAGACTACCTGGGAATACAAGGTGCTGTAGATATTTTTATACTGCCAACACCGTTCTGTTGATGCATTCCATTTTCAAACGTATTCATTTATGAACCAGTAGTTAGTAGTAGAAAAGTTCTAACAGAAACAACAAAGCTCATCTACAGCAACACCACACTTGATACGCCCAATCTCATCTGATCTTGGAAGCTAAGCAGTGTTGGGCCTGGTTAGTACTTGGGTGGGAGACCACCTGGGAATACAAGGTGCTGTAGATATTTTTATACTGCCAACACCGTTCTGTTGATGCATTCCATTTTAAAACGTATTCATTTATGAACCAGTAGTTAGAAGTAGAAAAGTTCTAACAGAAACCACAAAACTCATCTACAGCCACACCACACTGGATACGCCCAATCTCATCTGACCTTGGAAGCTAAGCAGTGTTGGGCCTGATTAGTACTTGGATGGGAGTCCACCTGGGAATACAAGGTGCTGTAGATATTTTTATACTACCAACACCGTTCTGTTGATGCATTCCATTTTAAAACGTATTCATTTATGAACCAGTAGTTAGAAGTAGAAAAGTTCTAACAGAAACCACAAAGCTCATCTACAGCCACACCACACTGGATACGCCCAATCTCATCTGATCTTGGAAGCTAAGCAGTGTTGGGCCTGGTTAGTACTTGGATGGGAGACCACCTGGGAATACAAGGTGCTGTAGATATTTTTTTACTACCAACACCGTTCTGTTGATGCATTCCATTTTAAAACGTGTTCATTTATGAACCAGTATTTATAAGTAGAAAAGTTCTAACAGAAACCAGAAATTTCATCTACAGCAGCACCACACTGTATACGCCCAATCTCATCTGATCTTGGAAGCTAAGCAGTGTTGGGCCTGGTTAGTACTTGGATGGGAGACCACCTGGTAATACAAGGTGCTGTAGATATTTTTATACTACAAACACCGTTCTGTTGATGCATTCCATTTTCAAACGTATTCATTTATGAACCAGTAGTTGGAAGTAGAAAAGTACTAACAGAAACCATAAAGCTCTTCTACAGCCACACCACACTGGATATGCCCAATCTCATCTGATCTTGGAAGCTAAGCAGTGTTGGGCCTGGTTAGTACTTGGATGGGAGTCCACCTGGGAATACAAGGTGCTGTAGATAATTTTATACTGCCAACACCGTTCTGTTGATGCATTCCATTTTAAAACGTATTCATTTATGAACCAGTAGTTAGAAGTAGAAAAGTTCTAACAGAAACCACAAAGTTCATCTACAGCCACACCACATTGGATACGCCCAATCTCATCTGATCTTGGAAGCTAAGCAGTGTTGGGCCTGGTTAGTACTTGGATGGGAGACTACCTGGGAATACAAGGTGCTGTAGATATTTTTATACTGCCAACACCGTTCTGTTGATGCATTCCATTTTCAAACGTATTCATTTATGAACCAGTAGTTAGTAGTAGAAAAGTTCTGACAGAAACAACAAAGCTCATCTACAGCCACACCACACTGGATACGCCCAATATCATCTGATCTTGGAAGCTAAGCAGTGTTGGGCCTGGTTAGTACTTGGGTGGGAGACCACCTGGGAATACAAGGTGCTGTAGATATTTTTATACTGCCAACACCGTTCTGTTGATGCATTCCATTTTCAAACGTATTCATTTATGAACCAGTAGTTAGAAGTAGAAAAGTTCTAACAGAAACCACAAAACTCATCTACAGCCACACCACACTGGATACGCCCAATCTCATCTGACCTTGGAAGCTAAGCAGTGTTGGGCCTGATTAGTACTTGGATGGGAGTCCACCTGGGAATACAAGGTGCTGTAGATATTTTTATACTACCAACACCGTTCTGTTGATGCATTCCATTTTAAAACGTATTCATTTATGAACCAGTAGTTAGAAGTAGAAAAGTTCTAACAGAAACCCCAAAGCTCATCTACAGCCACACCACACTGGATACGCCCAATCTCATCTGATCTAGGAAGCTAAGCAGTGTTGGGCCTGGTTAATACTTGGATGGGAGACCACCTGGGAGTACAAGGTGCTGTAGATATTTTTATACTACCACACCGTTCTGTTGATGCATTCCATTTTAAAACGTATTCATTTATGAACCAGTAGTTAGAAGTAGAAAAGTTCTAACAGAAACCAGAAAGTTCATCTACAGCAACACCACACTGGATACGCCCAATCTCATCTGATCTTGGAAGCTAAACAGTGTTGGGCCTGGTTAGTACTTGGATGGGAGACCACCTGGGAATACAAGGTGCTGTAGATATTTTTATACTACCAACACCGTTCTGTTGATGCATTCCATTTTCAAACGTATTCATTTATGAACCAGTAGTTAGAAGTAGAAAAGTTCTAACAGAAACCACAAAGCTCATCTACAGCCACACCACACTGGATACGCCCAATCTCATCTGATCTAGGAAGCTAAGCAGTGTTGTGCCTGGTTAGTACTTGGATGGGAGACCACCTGGGAATACAAGGTGCTGTAGAAATTTTTATACTACCTACACCGTTCTGTTGATGCATTCCATTTTCAAACTTATTCATTTATGAACCAATAGTTAGAAGTAGAAAAGTACTAACAGAAACCATAAAGCTCTTCTACAGCCACACCACACTGGATACGCCCAATCTCATCTGATCTTGGAAGTTAAGCAGTGTTGGGCCTGGTTAGTACTTGGATGGGAGACCACCTGGGAATACTAGGTGCTGTAGATAATTTTATACTGCCAACACCGTTCTGTTGATGCATTCCATTTTAAAACTTATTCATTTATGAACCAGTAGTTAGAAGTAGAAAAGTTCTAACAGAAACCAGAAAGTTCATCTACAGCAACACCACACTGGATACGCCCAATCTCATCTGATCTTGGAAGCTAAGCAGTGTTGAGTCTGGTTAGTACTTGGATGGGAGACCACCTGGGAATACAAGGTGCTGTAGATATTTTTATACTGCCAACACCGTTCTGTTAATGCATTCCATTTTCAAACCTATTCATTTATGAACCAGTAGTTAGAAGTAGAAAAGTTCTAACAGAAACCACAAAGCTCATCTACAGCCACACCACACTGGATACGCCCAATCTCGTCTGATCTTTGAAGCTAAGCAGTGTTGGGCCTTGTTAGTACTTGGATGGGAGACCACCTGGGAATACAAGGTGCTGTAGATATTTTTATACTGCCAACACTGTTCTGTTGATGCATTCCATTTTCAAACGTATTCATTTATGAACCAGTGGTTAGAAGTAGAAAAGTTCTAACAGAAACCACAAAGCTCATCTACAGCCACACCATGCTGGATATGCCCAATCTCACCTGATCTTGGAAGCTATGCAGTGTTGGGCTTGGTTAGTACTTGGATGGGAGACCACCTGGAAATACAAGGTGCTGTAGATATTTTTATACTGCCAACACCGTTCTGTTGATGCATTCCATTTTCAAACGTATTCATTTATGAACCAGTAGTTAGAAGTAGAAAAGTTCTAACAGAAACCACAAAGCTCATCTACAGCCACACCAGATTGGATACGCCCAATCTCATCTGATCTTGGACGCTAAGCAGTGTTGGGCCTGGTTAGTACTTGGATGGGAGACCACCTGGGAATACAAGGTGTTGTAGATATTTTTATCCTGCCAACACCGTTCTGTTGATGCATTCCATTTTCAAACGTATTCATTTATGAACCAGTAGTTAGAAGTAGAAAAGTTCTAACAGAAACCACAAAGCTCATCTACAGCCACACCACACTGGATACGCCCAATCTCGTCTCATCTTGGAAGCTAAGCAGTGTTGGGCCTTGTTAGTACATGGATGGGAGACCACCTGGGAATACAAGGTGCTGTAGATATTTTTATACTGCCAACACTGTTCTGTTGATGCATTCCATTTTCAAACGTATTCATTTATGAACCAGTAGTTAGAAGTAGAAAAGTTCTAACAGAAACCACAAAGCTCATCTACAGCCACACCACACTGGATACGCCCAATCTCATCTGATCTTGGAAGCTAAGCAGTGTTGGGCCTGGTTAGTACTTGGATGGGAGACCACCTGGGAATACAAGGTGCTGTAGCTATTTTTATACTACCAACACCGTTCTGTTGATGCATTCCATTTTAAAACGTATTCATTTATGAACCAGTAGTTAGAAGTAGAAAAGTTCTAACAGAAACCATAAAGCTTATCTACAGCCACACCACACTGGATACGCCCAATCTTGTCTGATCTTGGAAGCTAAGCAGTGTTGGGCCTGGTTAGTACTTGGATGGGAGACCACCTGGGAATACAAGGTGCTGTAGATATTTTTATACTACCAACACCGTTCTGTTGATGCATTCCATTTTCAAACTTATTCATTTATGAACCAGTAGTTAGAAGTAGAAAAGTACTAACAGAAACCATAAAGCTCTTCTATAGCCACACCACACTGGATATGCCCAATCTCATCTGATCTTGGAAGCTAAGCAGTGTTGGGCCTGGTTAGTACTTGGATGGGAGACCACCTGGGAATACAAGGTGCTGTAGATATTTTTGTACTACCAACACCGTTCTGTTGATGCATTCCATTTTCAAACTTATTCATTTATGAACCAGTAGTTAGAAGTAGAAAAGTACTAACAGAAACCATAAAGCTCTTCTATAGCCACACCACACTGGATATGCCCAATCTCATCTGATCTTGGAAGCTAAGCAGTGTTGGGCCTGGTTAGTACTTGGATGGGAGACCACCTGGGAATACAAGGTGCTGTAGATATTTTTGTACTACCAACACCGTTCTGTTGATGCATTCCATTTTCAAACGTATTCATTTATGAACCAGTAGTTAGAAGTAGAAAAGTACTAACAGAAACCATAAAGCTCTTCTACAGCCACACCACACTGGATATGCCCAATCTCATCTGATCTTGGAAGCTAAGCAGTGTTGGGTCCGGTTAGTACTTGGATGGGAGACCACCTGGGAATACGTAGGTGCTGTAGATATTTTTATACTGCCAACACCGTTCTGTTTATGCATTCCATTTTCAAACCTATTCATTTATGAACCAGTAGTTAGAAGTAGAAAAGTTCTAACAGAAACCACAAAGCTCATCTACAGCCACACCACACTGGATACGCCCAATCTCATCTGATCTTGGAAGCTAAGCAGTGTTGGGCCTGGTTAGTACTTGGATGGGAGACCACCTGGGAATATAAGGTGCTGTAGATATTTTTATACTGCCAACACCGTTCTGTTGATGCATTCCATTTTCAAATGTATTCATTTATGAAACAGTAGTTAGAAGTAGAAAAGTTCTAACAGAAACGACAAAGCTCATCTACAGCCACACCACACAGGATACGCCCAATCTCATCTGATCTTGGAAGCTAAGCAGTGTTGGGCCTGGTTAGTACTTGGATGGGAGACCACCTGGGAATACAAGGTGCTGTAGAAATTTTTATACTACCAACACCGTTCTGTTGATGCATTCCATTTTCAAACTTATTCATTTATGAACCAGTAGTTAGAAGTAGAAAAGTACTAACAGAAACCATAAAGCTCTTCTACAGCCACACCACACTGGATACGCCCAATATCATCTGATCTTGGAAGCTAAGCAGTGTTGGGCCTGGTTAGTAATTGGATGGGAGACCACCTGGGAATACAAGGTGCTGTAGATATTTTTATACTGCCAACACTGTTCTGTTGATGCATTCCATTTTCAAATGTATTCATTTATGAACCAGTAGTTAGAAGTAGAAAAGTTCTAACAGAAACTGCAAAGCTCATCTACAGCCACACCACACTGGATATGCCCAATCTCATCTGATCTTGGAAGCTAAGCAGTGTTGGTCCTGGTTAGTACTTGGATGGGAGACCACCTGGGAATACAAGGTGCTGTAGATAATTTTATACTGCCAACACCGTTCTGTTGATGCATTCCATTTTAAAATGTATTCATTTATGAACCAGTAGTTAGAAGTAGAAAAGTTCTAACAGAAACCACAAAGCTCATCTACAGCCACACAACACTGGATACGCCCAATCTCATCTGATCTTGGAAGCTAAGCAGTGTTGGGCCTGGTTAGTACTTGGATGGGAAACCACCTGGGAATATAAGGTGCTGTAGATATTTTTATACTGCCAACACCGTTCTGTTGATGCATTCCATTTTCAAATGTATTCATTTATGAACCAGTAGTTAGAAGTAGAAAAGTTCTAACAGAAACTGCAAAGCTCATCTACAGCCACACCACACTCGATACGCCCAATCTCATCTGATCTTGGAAGCTAAACAGTGTTGGGCCTGGTTAGTACTTGGATGGGAGACCACCTGGGAATACAAGGTGCTGTAGATATTTTTATACTACCAACACCGTTCTGTTGATGCATTCCATTTTCAAACATATTCATATATAAACCAGTAGTTAGAAGTAGAAAAGTTCTAACAGAAACGACAAAGCTCATCTACAGCCACACCACACTGGATACGCCCAATCTCATCTGATCTAGGAAGCTAAGCAGTGTTGGGCCTGGTTAATACTTGGATGGGAGACCACCTGGGAATACAAGGTGCTGTTGAAATTTTTATACTACCAACACCGTTCTGTTGATGCATTCCATTTTCAAACTTATTCATTTATGAACCAGTAGTTAGAAGTAGAATAGTACTAACAGAAACCATAAAACTCTTCTACAGCCACACCACACTGGATACGCCCAATCTCATCTGATCTTGGAAGCTAAGCAGTGTTGGGCCTGGTTAGTACTTGGATGGGAAACCACCTGGGAATACTAGGTGCTGTAGATAATTTTATACTGCCAACACCGTTCTGTTGATGCATTCCATTTTAAAACTTATTCATTTATGAACCAGTAGTTAGAGGTAGAAAAGTTCTAACAGAAACCAGAAAGTTCATCTACAGCAACACCACACTGGATACGCCCAATCTCATCTGATCTTGGAAGCTAAGCAGTGTTGGGCCTGGTTAGTACTTGCATGGGAGACCACCTGGGAATACAAGGTGCTGTAGATATTTTTATACTGCCAACAACGTTCTGTTGATGCATTCCATTTTCAAACCTATTCATTTATGAACCAGTAGTTAGAAGTAGAAAAGTTCTAACAGAAACCACAAAGCTCATCTACAGCCACACCACACTGGATACGCCCAATCTCATCTGATCTTGGCAGCTAAGCAGTGTTGGGCCTGGTTAGTACTTGGATGGGAGACCACCTGGGAATACAAGGTGCTGTAGATATTTTTATACTGCCAACACCGTTCTGTTGATGCATTCCATTTTCAAATGTATTCATTTATGAACCAGTAGTTAGAAGTAGAAAAGTTCTAACAGAAACTGCAAAGCTCATCTACAGCCACAGCACACTGGATACGCCCAATCTCATCTGATCTTGGAAGCTAAGCAGTGTTGGGCCTGGTTAGTACTTGGATGGGAGACCACCTGGGAATACAAGGTGCTGTAGATATTTTTATACTACGTACACCGTTCTGTTGATGCATTCCATTTTCAAACGTATTCATTTATGAACCAGTAGTTAGAAGTAGAAAAGTACTAACAGAAACCATAAAGCTCTTCTACAGCCACACCGCACTGGATACGCCCAATCTCATCTGATCTTGGAAGCTAAGCAGTGTTGGGCCTGGTTAGTACTTGGATGGGAGACCACCTGGGAATACAAGGTGCTGTAGATATTTTTATACTACGTACACCGTTCTGTTGATGCATTCCATTTTCAAACGTATTCATTTATGAACCAGTAGTTAGAAGTAGAAAAGTACTAACAGAAACCATATAGGTCATCTACAGCCACACAACACTGGATATGCCCAATCTCATCTGATCTTGGAAGCTAAGCAGTGTTGGGTCTGGTTAGTACTTGGATGGGAGACCACCTGGGAATACAAGGTGCTGTAGATATTTTTATACTGCCAACACCGTTCTGTTGATGCATTCAATTTTCAAATGTATTCATTTATGAACCAGTAGTTAGAAGTAGAAAAGTTCAAACAGAAACCACAAAGCTCATCTACAGCCACACCACACTGGATACGCCCAATCTCATCTGATCTTGGAAGCTAAGCAGTGTTGGGCCTGGTTAGTACTTGGATGGGAGACCACCTGGGAATACAAGGTGCTGTAGATATTTTTATACTACCAACACCGTTCTGTTGATGCATTCCATTTTCAAACTTATTCATTTATGAACCAGTAGTTAGAAGTAGAAAAGTACTAACAGAAACCATAAAGCTCTTCTATAGCCACACCACACTGGATATGCCCAATCTCATCTGATCTTGGAAGCTAAGCAGTGTTGGGCCTGGTTAGTACTTGGATGGGAGACCACCTGGGAATACAAGGTGCTGTAGATATTTTTGTACTACCAACACCGTTCTGTTGATGCATTCCATTTTCAAACTTATTCATTTATGAACCAGTAGTTAGAAGTAGAAAAGTACTAACAGAAACCATAAAGCTCTTCTATAGCCACACCACACTGGATATGCCCAATCTCATCTGATCTTGGAAGCTAAGCAGTGTTGGGCCTGGTTAGTACTTGGATGGGAGACCACCTGGGAATACAAGGTGCTGTAGATATTTTTGTACTACCAACACCGTTCTGTTGATGCATTCCATTTTCAAACGTATTCATTTATGAACCAGTAGTTAGAAGTAGAAAAGTACTAACAGAAACCGTAAAGCTCTTCTACAGCCACACCACACTGGATATGCCCAATCTCATCTGATCTTGGAAGCTAAGCAGTGTTGGGTCCGGTTAGTACTTGGATGGGAGACCACCTGGGAATACGTAGGTGCTGTAGATATTTTTATACTGCCAACACCGTTCTGTTGATGCATTCCATTTTCAAACCTATTCATTTATGAACCAGTAGTTAGAAGTAGAAAAGTTCTAACAGAAACCACAAAGCTCATCTACAGCCACACCACACTGGATACGCCCAATCTCATCTGATCTTGGAAGCTAAGCAGTGTTGGGCCTGGTTAGTACTTGGATGGGAGACCACCTGGGAATATAAGGTGCTGTAGATATTTTTATACTGCCAACACCGTTCTGTTGATGCATTCCATTTTCAAATGTATTCATTTATGAACCAGTAGTTAGAAGTAGAAAAGTTCTAACAGAAACGACAAAGCTCATCTACAGCCACACCACACAGGATACGCCCAATCTCATCTGATCTTGGAAGCTAAGCAGTGTTGGGCCTGGTTAGTACTTGGATGGGAGACCACCTGGGAATACAAGGTGCTGTAGAAATTTTTATACTACCAACACCGTTCTATTGATGCATTCCATTTTCAAACTTATTCATTTATGAACCAGTAGTTAGAAGTAGAAAAGTACTAACAGAAACCATAAAGCTCTTCTACAGCCACACCACACTGGATACGCCCAATATCATCTGATCTTGGAAGCTAAGCAGTGTTGGGCCTGGTTAGTACTTGGATGGGAGACCACCTGGGAATACTAGGTGCTGTAGATAATTTTATACTGCCAACACCGTTCTGTTGATGCATTCCATTTTAAAACTTATTCATTTATGAACCAGTAGTTAGAAGTAGAAAAGTTCTAACAGAAACCACAAAGCTTATCTACAGCCACACCACACTGGATACGCCCAATCTCATCTGATCTTGGAAGCTAAGCAGTGTTGGGCCTGGTTAGTAATTGGATGGGAGACCACCTGGGAATACAAGGTGCTGTAGATATTTTTATACTGCCAACACTGTTCTGTTGATGCATTCCATTTTCAAATGTATTCATTTATGAACCAGTAGTTAGAAGTAGAAAAGTTCTAACAGAAACTGCAAAGCTCATCTACAGCAACACCACACTGGATACGCCCAATCTCATCTGATCTTGGAAGCTAAGCAGTGTTGGGCCTGGTTAGTACTTGGATGGGAGACAACCTGGGAATACAAGGTGCTGTAGATATTTTTATACTGCCAACACCGTTCTGTTGATGCATTCCATTTTCAAACGTATTCATTTATGAACCAGTAGTTAGAAGTAGAAAAGTTATAACAGAAACCAGAAAGTTCATCTACAGCAACACCACACTGGATACGCCCAATCTCATCTGATCTTGGAAGCTAAGCAGTGTTGGGCCTGGTTAGTACTTGGATGGGAGACCACCTGGGAATACTAGGTGCTGTAGATAATTTTATACTGCCAACACCGTTCTGTTGATGCATTCCATTTTAAAACTTATTCATTTATGAACCAGTAGTTAGAAGTAGAAAAGTTCTAGCAGAAACCACAAAGCTTATCTACAGCCACACCACACTGGATACGCCCAATCTCATCTGATCTTGGAAGCTAAGCAGTGTTGGGCCTGGTTAGTAATTGGATGGGAGACCACCTGGGAATACAAGGTGCTGTAGATATTTTTATACTGCCAACACTGTTCTGTTGATGCATTCCATTTTCAAATGTATTCATTTATGAACCAGTAGTTAGAAGTAGAAAAGTTCTAACAGAAACTGCAAAGCTCATCTACAGCCACACCACACTGGATATGCCCAATCTCATCTGATCTTGGAAGCTAAGCAGTGTTGGTCCTGGTTAGTACTTGGATGGGAGACCACCTGGGAATACAAGGTGCTGTAGATATTTTTGTACTACCAACACCGTTCTGTTGATGCATTCCATTTTCAAACGTATTCATTTATGAACCAGTAGTTAGAAGTAGAAAAGTACTAACAGAAACCATAAAGCTCTTCTACAGCCACACCACACTGGATATGCCCAATCTCATCTGATCTTGGAAGCTAAGCAGTGTTGGGTCCGGTTAGTACTTGGATGGGAGACCACCTGGGAATACGTAGGTGCTGTAGATATTTTTATACTGCCAACACCGTTCTGTTGATGCATTCCATTTTCAAATGTATTCATTTATGAACCAGTAGTTAGAAGTAGAAAAGTTCTAACAGAAACGACAAAGCTCATCTACAGCCACACCACACAGGATACGCCCAATCTCATCTGATCTTGGAAGCTAAGCAGTGTTGGGCCTGGTTAGTACTTGGATGGGAGACCACCTGGGAATACAAGGTGCTGTAGAAATTTTTATACTACCAACACCGTTCTGTTGATGCATTCCATTTTCAAACTTATTCATTTATGAACCAGTAGTTAGAAGTAGAAAAGTACTAACAGAAACCATGAAGCTCTTCTACAGCCACACCACACTGGATACGCCCAATATCATCTGATCTTGGAAGCTAAGCAGTGTTGGGCCTGGTTAGTACTTGGATGGGAGACCACCTGGGAATACTAGGTGCTGTAGATAATTTTATACTGCCAACACCGTTCTGTTGATGCATTCCATTTTAAAACTTATTCATTTATGAACCAGTAGTTAGAAGTAGAAAAGTTCTAACAGAAACCACAAAGCTTATCTACAGCCACACCACACTGGATACGCCCAATCTCATCTGATCTTGGAAGCTAAGCAGTGTTGGGCCTGGTTAGTAATTGGATGGGAGACCACCTGGGAATACAAGGTGCTGTAGATATTTTTATACTGCCAACACTGTTCTGTTGATGCATTCCATTTTCAAATGTATTCATTTATGAACCAGTAGTTAGAAGTAGAAAAGTTCTAACAGAAACTGCAAAGCTCATCTATAGCCACACCACACTGGATACGCCCAATCTCATCTGATCTTGGAAGCTAAGCAGTGTTGGGCCTGGTTAGTACTTGGATGGGAGACAACCTGGGAATACAAGGTGCTGTAGATATTTTTATACTGCCAACACCGTTCTGTTGATGCATTCCATTTTCAAACGTATTCATTTATGAACCAGTAGTTAGAAGTAGAAAAGTTATAACAGAAACCAGAAAGTTCATCTACAGCAACACCACACTGGATACGCCCAATCTCATCTGATCTTGGAAACTAAGCAGTGTTGGGCCTGGTTAGTACTTGGATGGGAGACCACCTGGGAATACTAGGTGCTGTAGATAATTTTATACTGCCAACACCGTTCTGTTGATGCATTCCATTTTAAAACTTATTCATTTATGAACCAGTAGTTAGAAGTAGAAAAGTTCTAACAGAAACCACAAAGCTTATCTACAGCCACACCACACTGGATACGCCCAATCTCATCTGATCTTGGAAGCTAAGCAGTGTTGGGCCTGGTTAGTAATTGGATGGGAGACCACCTGGGAATACAAGGTGCTGTAGATATTTTTATACTGCCAACACTGTTCTGTTGATGCATTCCATTTTCAAATGTATTCATTTATGAACCAGTAGTTAGAAGTAGAAAAGTTCTAACAGAAACTGCAAAGCTCATCTACAGCCACACCACACTGGATATGCCCAATCTCATCTGATCTTGGAAGCTAAGCAGTGTTGGTCCTGGTTAGTACTTGGATGGGAGACCACCTGGGAATACAAGGTGCTGTAGATAATTTTATACTGCCAACACCGTTCTGTTGATGCATTCCATTTTAAAATGTATTTATTTATGAACCAGTAGTTAGAAGTAGAAAAGTTCAAACAGAAACCACAAAGCTCATCTACAGCCACACCACACTGGATACGCCCAATCTCATCTGATCTTGGAAGCTAAGCAGTGTTGGGCCTGGTTAGTACTTGGATGGGAGACCACCTGGGAATACAAGGTGCTGTAGATATTTTTATACTACCAACACCGTTCTGTTGATGCATTCCATTTTCAAACTTATTCATTTATGAACCAGTAGTTAGAAGTAGAAAAGTACTAACAGAAACCATAAAGCTCTTCTATAGCCACACCACACTGGATATGCCCAATCTCATCTGATCTTGGAAGCTAAGCAGTGTTGGGCCTGGTTAGTACTTGGATGGGAGACCACCTGGGAATACAAGGTGCTGTAGATATTTTTATACTATCAACACCGTTCTGTTGATGCATTCCATTTTCAAACGTATTCATTTATGAACCAGTAGTTAGAAGTAGAAAAGTACTAACAGAAACCATAAAGCTCTTCTACAGCCACACCACACTGGATATGCCCAATCTCATCTGATCTTGAAAGCCAATCAGTGTTGGTCCTGGTCAGTACTTGGATGGGAGACCACCTGGGAATACATAGGTGCTGTAGATATTTTTATACTGCCAACACCGTTCTGTTGATGCATTCCATTTTCAAACGTATTCATTTATGAACCAGTAGTTAGAAGTAGAAAAGTTCTAACAGAAACCACAAAGCTTATCTACAGCCACACCACACTGGATACGCCCAATCTCATCTGATCTAGGAAGCTAAGCAGTGTTGGGCCTGTTTAGTACTTGGATGGGAGACCACCTGGGAAAACAAGGTGCTGTAGATATTTTTATACTACGTACACCGTTCTGTTGATGCATTCCATTTTCAAACGTATTCATTTATGAACCAGTAGTTAGAAGTAGAAAAGTTCTAACAGAAACCATAAAGCTCATCTACAGCCACACCACACTGGATACGCCCAATCTCATCTGATCTTGGAAGCTAAGCAGTGTTTGGTCTGGTTAGTACTTGGATGGGAGACCACCTGGGAATACAAGGTGCTGTAGATATTTTTATACTGCCAACACCGTTCTGTTGATGTATTCAATTTTCAAATGTATTCATTTATGAACCAGTAGTTAGAAGTAGAAAAGTTCAAACAGAAACCACAAAGCTCATCTACAGCCACACCACACTGGATACGCACAATCTCATCTGATCTTGGAACCTAAGCAGTGTTGGGCCTGGTTAGTACTTGGATGGGAGACCACCTCGGAATACAAGGTGCTGTAGATATTTTTATACTACCAACACCGTTCTGTTGATGCATTCCATTTTCAAACGTATTCATTTATGAACCAGTAGTTAGAAGTAGAAAAGTACTAACAGAAACCATAAAGCTCTTCTACAGCCACACCACACTAGATATGCCCAATCTCATCTGATCTTGAAAGCTAAGCAGTGTTGGTCCTGGTCAGTACTTGGATGGGAGACCACCTGGGAATACATAGGTGCTGTATATATTTTTATACTGCCAACACCGTTCTGTTGATGCATTCCATTTTCAAACGTATTCATGTATGAACCAGTAGTTAGAAGTAGAAAAGTTCTAACAGAAACCACAAAGCTTATCTACAGCCACACCACACTGGATACGCCCAATCTCATCTGATCTAGGAAGCTAAGCAGTGTTGGGCCTGATTAGTACTTGGATGGGAGACCACCTGGGAAAACAAGGTGCTGTAGATATTTTTATACTACGTACACCGTTCTGTTGATGCATTCCATTTTCAAACGTATTCATGTATGAACCAGTAGTTAGAAGTAGAAAAGTTCTAACAGAAACCACAAAGCTTATCTACAGCCACACCACACTGGATACGCCCAATCTCATCTGATCTTGGAAGCTAAGCAGTGTTGGGCCTGGTTAGTACTTGGATGGGAGACCACCCGGGAATACAAGGTGCTGTAGATATTTTTATACTACCAACACCGTTCTGTTGATGCATTCCATTTTCAAACTTATTCATTTATGAACCTGTAGTTAGAAGTAGAAAAGTACTAACAGAAACCATAAAGCTCTTCTATAGCCACACCACACTGGATATGCCCAATCTCATCTGATCTTGGAAGCTAAGCAGTGTTGGGCCTGGTTAGTACTTGGATGGGAGACCACCTGGGAATACAAGGTGCTGTAGATATTTTTGTACTACCAACACCGTTCTGTTGATGCATTCCATTTTCAAACGTATACATTTATGAACCAGTAGTTAGAAGTAGAAAAGTACTAACAGAAACCATATAGGTCATCTACAGCCACACCACACTGGATATGCCCAATCTCATCTGATCTTGGAAGCTAAGCAGTGTTGGGCCTGGTTAGTACTTGGATGGGAGACCACCTGGGAATACACGGTGCTGTAGATATTTTTATACTGCCAACACCGTTCTGTTGATGCATTCAATTTTCAAATGTATTCATTTATGAACCAGTAGTTAGAAGTAGAAAAGTACAAACAGAAACCACAAAGCTCATCTACAGCCACACCACACTGGATACGCCCAATCTCATCTGATCTTGGAAGCTAAGCAGTGTTGGGCCTGGTTAGTACTTGGATGGGAGACCACCTGGGAATACAAGGTGCTGTAGATATTTTTATACTACCAACACCGTTCTATTGATGCATTCCATTTTCAAACTTATTCATTTATGAACCAGTAGTTAGAAGTAGAAAAGTACTAACTGAAACCATAAAGCTCTTCTATAGCCACACCACACTGGATATGCCCAATCTCATCTGATCTTGGAAGCTAAGCAGTGTTGGGCCTGGTTAGTACTTGGATGGGAGACCACCTGGGAATACAAGGTGCTGTAGATATTTTTGTACTACCAACACCGTTCTGTTGATGCATTCCATTTTCAAACTTATTCATTTATGAACCAGTAGTTAGAAGTAGAAAAGTACTAACAGAAACCATAAAGCTCTTCTATAGCCACACCACACTGGATATGCCCAATCTCATCTGATCTTGGAAGCTAAGCAGTGTTGGGCCTGGTTAGTACTTGGATGGGAGACCACCTGGGAATACAAGGTGCTGTAGATATTTTTGTACTACCAACACCGTTCTGTTGATGCATTCCATTTTCAAACGTATTCATTTATGAACCAGTAGTTAGAAGTAGAAAAGTACTAACAGAAACCATAAAGCTCTTCTACAGCCACACCACACTGGATATGCCCAATCTCATCTGATCTTGGAAACTAAGCAGTGTTGGGTCTGGTTAGTACTTGGATGGGAGACCACCTGGGAATACGTAGGTGCTGTAGATATTTTTATACTGCCAACACCGTTCTGTTGATGCATTCCATTTTCAAACCTATTCATTTATGAACCAGTAGTTAGAAGTAGAAAAGTTCTAACAGAAACTACAAAGCTCATCTACAGCCACACCACACTGGATACGCCCAATCTCATCTGATCTTGGAAGCTAAACAGTATTCGGCCTGGTTAGTACTTGGATGGGAGACCACCTGGGAATACAAGGTGCTGTAGATATTTTTATACTACCAACACCGTTCTGTTGATGCATTCCATTTTCAAACATATTCATTTATGAACCAGTAGTTAGAAGTAGAAAAGTTCTAACAGAAACGACAAAGCTCATCTACAGCCACACCACACTGGATACGCCCAATCTCATCTGATCTAGGAAGCTAAGCAGTGTTGGGCCTGGTTAGTACTTGGATGGGAGACCACCTGGGAATACAAGGTGCTGTAGAAATTTTTATACTACCAACACCGTTCTGTTGATGCATTCCATTTTCAAACTTATTTATTTATGAACCAGTAGTTAGAAGTAGAAAAGTACTAACAGAAACCATAAAGCTCTTCTACAGCCACACCACACTGGATACGCCCAATCTCATCTGATCTTGGAAGCTAAGCAGTGTTGGGCCTGGTTAGTACTTGGATGGGAGACCACCTGGGAATACTAGGTGCTGTAGATAATTTTATACTGCCAACACCGTTCTGTTGATGCATTCCATTTTAAAACTTATTCATTTATGAACCAGTAGTTAGAGGTAGAAAAGTTCTAACAGAAACCAGAAAGTTCATCTACAGCAACACCACACTGGATACGCCCAATCTCATCTGATCTTGGAAGCTAAGCAGTGTTGGGCCTGGTTAGTACTTGCATGGGAGACCACCTGGGAATACAAGGTGCTGTAGATATTTTTATACTGCCAACAACGTTCTGTTGATGCATTCCATTTTCAAACCTATTCATTTATGAACCAGTAGTTAGTAAGTAGAAAAGTTCTAACAGAAACCACAAAGCTCATCTACAGCCACACCACACTGGATACGCCCAATCTCATCTGATCTTGGAAGCTAAGCAGTGTTGGGCCTGGTTAGTACTTGGATGGGAGACCACCTGGGAATACAAGGTGCTGTAGATATTTTTATACTGCCAACACCGTTCTGTTGATGCATTCCATTTTCAAATGTATTCATTTATGAACCAGTAGTTAGAAGTAGAAAAGTTCTAACAGAAACTGCAAAGCTCATCTACAGCCACACCACACTGGATACGCCCAATCTCATCTGATCATGGAAGCTAAGCAGTGTTGGGCCTGGTTAGTACTTGGATGGGAGACCACCTGGGAATACAAGGTGCTGTAGATATTTTTATACTGCCAACACCGTTCTGTTGATGCATTCCATTTTCAAACGTATTCATTTATGAAACAGTAGTTAGAAGTAGAAAAGTTCTAACAGAAACCACAAAGCTCATCTACAGCCACACCACACTGGATATGCCCAATCTCATCTGATCTTGGAAGCTAAGCAGTGTTGGGCCTGGTTAGTACTTGGATGGGAAACCACCTGGGAATACAAGGTGCTGTAGATAATTTTATACTGCCAACACCGTTCTGTTGATGCATTCCATTTTAAAATGTATTCATTTATGAACCAGTAGTTAGAAGTAGAAAAGTTCTAACAGAAACCAGACAGTTCATCTACAGCAATACTACACTGGATACGCCCAATCTCATCTGATCTTGGAAGCTAAGCAGTGTTGGGCCTGGTTAGTACTTGGATGGGATACCACCTGGGAATACAAGGTGCTGTAGATATTTTTATACTGCCAACACCGTTCTGTTGATGCATTCCATTTTCAAACGTATTCATTTATGAAACAGTAGTTAGAAGTAGAAAAGTTCTAACAGAAACCACAAAGCTCATCTACAGCCACACCACACTGGATATGCCCAATCTCATCTGATCTTGGAAGCTAAGCAGTGTTGGGCCTGGTTAGTACTTGGATGGGAAACCACCTGGGAATACAAGGTGCTGTAGATAATTTTATACTGCCAACACCGTTCTGTTGATGCATTCCATTTTAAAATGTATTCATTTATGAACCAGTAGTTAGAAGTAGAAAAGTTCTAACAGAAACCACAAAGCTTATCTACAGCCACACCACACTGGATACGCCCAATCTCATCTGATCTAGGAAGCTAAGCAGTGTTGGGCCTGATTAGTACTTGGATGGGAGACCACCTGGGAAAACAAGGTGCTGTACGTATTTTTATACTACGTACACCGTTCTGTTGATGCATTCCATTTTCAAACGTATTCATTTATGAACCAGTAGTTAGAAGTAGAAAAGTTCTAACAGAAACCACAAAGCTCATCTACAGCCACACCACACTGGATACGCCCAATCTCATCTGATCTTGGAAGCTAAGCAGTGTTGGGTCTGGTTAGTACTTGGATGGGAGACCACCTGGGAATATAAGGTGCTGTAGATATTTTTATACTGCCAACACCGTTCTGTTGATGCATTCAATTTTCAAATGTATTCATTTATGAACCAGTAGTTGGAAGTAGAAAAGTTCAAATAGAAACCACAAAGCTCATCTACAGCCACACCACACTGGATACGCCCAATCTCATCTGATCTTGGAAGCTAAGCAGTGTTGGGCCTGGTTAGTACTTGGATGGGAGACCACCTGGGAATACAAGGTGCTGTAGATATTTTTATACTACCAACACCGTTCTGTTGATGCATTCCATTTTCAAACGTATTCATTTATGAACCAGTAGTTAGAAGTAGAAAAGTTCTAACAGAAACCACAAAGTTCATCTACAGCCACATCACACTGGATACGCCCAATCTCATTTGATCTTGGAAGCTAAGCAGTGTTGGGCCTGGTTAGTACTTGGATGGGAGACCACCTGGGTATACAAGGTGCTGTAGATATTTTTATACTGCCAACACCGTTCTGTTGATGCATTCCATTTTCAAACGTATTCATTTATGAACCAGTAGTTAGAAGTAGAAAAGTTCTAACAGAAATCGCAAAGCTCATCTACAGCCACACCACACTGGATACGCCCAATCTCATCATATCTTGGAAGTTAAGCAGTGTTGGGCCTGGTTAGTACTTGGATGGGAGACCACCTGGGAATACAAGGTGCTGTAGATATTTTTATACTGCCAACACCATTCTGTTGATGCATTCCATTTTCAAACGTATTTATTTATGAACCAGTAGTTAGAAGTAGAAAAGTTCTAACAGAAACCATAAAGCTCATCTACAGCCACACTACACTGGATACGCCCAATCTCATCTGATCTTGGAAGCTAAGCAGTGTTGGGACTGGTTAGTACTTGGATGGGAGACCACCTGGGAATACAAGGTGCTGTAGATATTTTTATACTGCCAACACCGTTCTATTGATGCATTCCATTTTCAAACGTATTCATTTATGAACCAGTAGTTAGAAGTAGAAAAGTTCTAACAGAAACCACAAAGCTCATCTACAGCCACACCACACTGGATACGCCCAATCTCATCTGATCTTGGAAGCTAAGCAGTGTTAGGCCTGGTTAGTACTTGGATGGGAGACCACCTGGGAATACAAGGTGCTGTAGATATTTTTATACTGCCAACACCGTTCTGTTGATGCATTCAATTTTCAAACGTATTCATTTATGAACCAGTAGTTAGAAGTAGAAAAGTTCTAACAGAAACCACAAAGCTCATCTACAGCCACACCACACTGGATACGCCCAATCTCATCTGATCTTGGAAGCTAAGCAGTGTTGGGCCTGGTTAGTACTTAGATGGGAGACCACCTGGGAAAACAAGGTGCTGTAGATATTTTTATACTACCAACACTGTTCTGTTGATGCATTCCATTTTCAAACGTATTCATTTATGAACCAGTAGTTAGAAGTAGAAAAGTTCTAACGGAAACAACAAAGCTCATCTACAGCCACACCACACTGGATACGCCCAATCTCATCTGATCTTGGAAGCTAAGCAGTGTTGGGCCTGGTTAGTACTTGGATGGGAGACCACCTGGGAATACAAGGTGCTGTAGATATTTTTATACTTCCAACACCGTTCTGTTGATGCATTCAATTTTCAAACGTATTCATTTATGAACCAGTAGTTAGAAGTAGAAAAGTTCTAACAGAAACCACAAAGCTAATCTATAGCCACACCACACTGGATACGCCCAATCTCATCTGATCTTGGAAGCTAAGCAGTGTTGGGCCTGGTTAGTACTTGGATGGGAGACCACCTGGGAAAACAAGGTGCTGTAGATATTTTTATACTACCAACACCGTTCTGTTGATGCATTCCATTTTCAAACTTATTCATTTATGAACCAGTAGTTAGAAGTAGAAAAGTTCTAACAGAAACCACAAAGCTCATCTACAGCCACCACAAAGCTCATCTACAGCCACACATCACTGGATACGCCCAATCTCATCTGATCTTGGAAGCTAAGCAGTGTTGGGCCTGGTTAGTACTTGGATGGGAGACCCCCTGGGAATACAAGGTGCTGTAAATATTTTTATACTACCAACACCGTTCTGTTGATGCATTCCATTTTCAAACGTATTCATTTATGAACCAGTAGTTAGAAGTAGAAAAGTACTAACAGAAACCATAAAGCTCTTCTACAGCCACACCACACTGGATATGCCCAATCTCATCTGATCTTGGAAGCAAAGCAGTGTTGGGCCTGGTTAGTACTTGGATGGGAGACCACCTGGGAATACAAGGTACTGTAGATAATTTTATACTGCCAACACCGTTCTGTTGATGCATTCCATTTTAAAACGTATTCATTTATGAACCAGTAGTTAGAAGTAGAAAAGTTCTAACAGAAACCAGAAAGTTAATCTACAGCAACACCACACTGGATACGCCCAATCTCATCTGATCTTGGAAGCTAAGCAGTGCTGGGCCTGGTTAGTACTTGGATGGGAGACCACCTGGGAATACAAGGTGCTGTAGATATTTTTATACTGCCAACACCGTTCTGTTGATGCATTCCATTTTCAAATGTATTCATGAACCAGTAGTTAGAAGTAGAAAAGTTCTAACAGAAACCACAAAGCTCATCTACAGCCACACCACACTGGATACGCCCAATCTCATCTGATCTTGGAAGCTAAGCAGTGTTGGGCCTGGAAAGTTCTTGGATGGGAGACCACCTGGGAATACAAGGTGCTGTAGATATTTTTATACTACCAACACCGTTCTGTTGATGCATTCCATTTTCAAACGTATTCATTTATGAACCAGTAGTTAGAAGTAGAAAAGTTCTAACAGAAACCATAAAGCTCATCTACAGCCACACCACACTGGATACGCCCAATCTCATCTGATCTTAGAAGCTAAGCAGTGTTGGGCCTGGTTAGTACTTAGATGGGAGACCACCTGGGAATACAAGGTGCTGTAAATATTTTTATACTACCAACACCGTTCTGTTGATGCATTCCATTTTCAAACGTATTCATTTATGAACCAGTAGTTAGAAGTAGAAAAGTACTAACAGAAACCATAAAGCTCTTCTACAGCCACACCACACTGGATATGCCCAATCTCATCTGATCTTGGAAGCAAAGCAGTGTTGGGCCTGGCTAGTACTTGGATGGGAGACCACCTGGGAATACAAGGTGCTGTAGATAATTTTATACTGCCAACACCGTTCTGTTGATGCATTCCATTTTAAAACGTATTCATTTATGAACCAGTAGTTAGAAGTAGAAAAGTTCTAACAGAAACCGGAAAGTTAATCTACAGCAACACCACACTGGATATGCCCAATCTCATCTGATCTTGGAAGCTAAGCAGTGCTGGGCCTGGTTAGTACTTGGATGGGAGACCACCTGGGAATACAAGGTGCTGTAGATATTTTTATACTGCCAACACCGTTCTGTTGATGCATTCCATTTTCAAATGTATTCATTTATGAACCAGTAGTTAGAAGTAGAAAAGTTCAAACAAAAACCACAAAGCTCATCTACAGCCACACCACACTGGATACGCCCAATCTCATCTGATCTTGGAAGCTAAGCAGTGTTGGGCCTGGTTAGTACTTGGATGGGAGACCACCTGGGAATACAAGGTGCTGTAGATATTTTTATACTGCCAACACCGTTCTGTTGATGCATTCCATTTTCAAATGTATTCATTTATGAACCAGTAGTTGGAAGTAGAAAAGTTCAAATAGAAACCACAAAGCTCATCTACAGCCACACCACACTGGATACGCCCAATCTCATCTGATCTTGGAAGCTAAGCAGTGTTGGGCCTGGTTAGTACTTGGATGGGAGACCACCTGGGAATACAAGGTGCTGTAGATATTTTTATACTACCAACACCGTTCTGTTGATGCATTCCATTTTCAAACGTATTCATTTATGAACCAGTAGTTAGAAGTAGAAAAGTTCTAACAGAAACCACAAAGTTCATCTACAGCCACATCACACTGGATACGCCCAATCTCATTTGATCTTGGAAGCTAAGCAGTGTTGGGCCTGGTTAGTACTTGGATGGGAGACCACCTGGGTATACAAGGTGCTGTAGATATTTTTATACTGCCAACACCGTTCTGTTGATGCATTCCATTTTCAAACGTATTCATTTATGAACCAGTAGTTAGAAGTAGAAAAGTTCTAACAGAAATCGCAAAGCTCATCTACAGCCACACCACACTGGATACGCCCAATCTCATCATATCTTGGAAGTTAAGCAGTGTTGGGCCTGGTTAGTACTTGGATGGGAGACCACCTGGGAATACAAGGTGCTGTAGATATTTTTATACTGCCAACACCATTCTGTTGATGCATTCCATTTTCAAACGTATTTATTTATGAACCAGTAGTTAGAAGTAGAAAAGTTCTAACAGAAACCATAAAGCTCATCTACAGCCACACCACACTGGATACGCCCAATCTCATCTGATCTTGTAAGCTAAGCAGTGTTGGGACTGGTTAGTACTTGGATGGGAGACCACCTGGGAATACAAGGTGCTGTAGATAATTTTATACTGCCAACACCGTTCTGTTGATGCATTCCATTTTAAAACGTATACATTTATGAACCAGTAGTTAGAAGTAGAAAAGTTCTAACAGAAACCACAAAGTTCATCTACAGCCACACCACACTGGATACGCCCAATCTCATCTGATCTTGGAAGCTAAGCAGTGTTGGGCCTGGTTAGTACTTGGATGGGAGACCACCTGGGAATACAAGGTGCTGTAGATATTTTTATACTGCCAACACCGTTCTATTGATGCATTCCATTTTCAAACGTATTCATTTATGAACCAGTAGTTAGAAGTAGAAAAGTTCTAACAGAAACCACAAAGCTCATCTACAGCCACACCACACTGGATACGCCCAATCTCATCTGATCTTGGAAGCTAAGCAGTGTTAGGCCTGGTTAGTACTTGGATGGGAGACCACCTGGGAATACAAGGTGCTGTAGATATTTTTATACTGCCAACACCGTTCTGTTGATGCATTCAATTTTCAAACGTATTCATTTATGAACCAGTAGTTAGAAGTAGAAAAGTTCTAACAGAAACCACAAAGCTCATCTACAGCCACACCACACTGGATACGCCCAATCTCATCTGATTTTGGAAGCTAAGCAGTGTTGAGCCTGGTTAGTACTTAGATGGGAGACCACCTGGGAAAACAAGGTGCTGTAGATATTTTTATACTACCAACACTGTTCTGTTGATGCATTCCATTTTCAAACGTATTCATTTATGAACCAGTAGTTAGAAGTAGAAAAGTACTAATAGAAACCATAAAGCTCTTCTACAGCCACACCACACTGGATATGCCCAATCTCATCTGATCTTGGAAGCAAAGCAGTGTTGGGCCTGGTTAGTACTTGGATGGGAGACCACCTGGGAATACAAGGTGCTGTAGATATTTTTATACTGCCAACACCGTTCTGTTGATGCATTCCATTTTCAAACGTATTTATTTATGAACCAGTAGTTAGAAGTAGAAAAGTTCTATCAGAAACCACAAAGCTCATCTACAGCCACACCACACTGGATACGCCCAATCTCATCTGATCTTGGAAGCTAAGCAGTGTTGGACCTGGTTAGTACTTGGATGGGAGACCACCTGGGAATACAAGGTGCTGTAGATATTTTTATACTGCCAACACCGTTCTGTTGATGCATTCAATTTTAATATGTATTCATTTATGAACTAGTAGTTAGAAGTAGAAAAGTTCTAACAGAAACCATAAAGCTCATCTACAGCCACACCACACTGGATACGCCCAATCTCATCTGATCTTGGAAGCTAAGCAGTGTTGGGCCTGGTTAGTACTTGGATGGGAGTCCACCTGGGAATACAAGGTGCTGTAGATAATTTTATACTGCCAACACCGTTCTGTTGATGCATTCCATTTTCAAACGTATTCATTTATGAACCAGTAGTTAGAAGTAGAAAAGTTCTAACAGATACCACAAAGCTCATCTACAGCCTCACCACACTGGATACGCCCAATCTCATCTGATCTCGGAAGCTAAGTAGTGTTGGGCCTGGTTAGTACTTGGATGGGAGACCACCTGGGAATACAAGGTGCTGTAGATATTTTTATACTGCCAACACCGTTCTGTTGATGTATTCCATTTTAAAACGTATTCATTTATAAACCAGTAGTTAGAAGTAGAAAAGTTCTAACAGAAACCAGAAAGTTCATCTACAGCAACACCACACTGGATACGCCCAATCTCATCTGATCTTGGAAGCTAAGCAGTGTTGGGCCTGGTTAGTACTTGGATGGGAGACCACCTGGGAATACAAGGTGCTGTAGATATTTTTATACTGCCAACACCGTTCTGTTGATGCATTCCATTTTCAAACGTATTCATTTATGAACCAGTAGTTAGAAGTAGAAAAGTTCTAACAGAAACCACAAAGCTCATCTACAGCCACACCACACTGGATACGCCCAATCTCATCTGATCTTGGAAGCTAAGCAGTGTTGGGCCTGGATAGTAATTGGATGTTAGACCACCTGGGAATACAAGGTGCTGTAGATATTTTTAAACTGCCAACACCGTTCTGTTGATGCATTCCATTTTCAAACGTATTCATTTATGAACCAGTAGTTAGAAGTAGAAAAGTTCTAACAGAAACCACAAAGCTCATCTACAGCCACACCACACTGGATACGCCCAATCTCATCTGATCTTGGAAGCTAAGCAGTGTTGGGCCTGGTTAGTACTTGGATGGGAGACCACCTGGGAATACAAGGTGCTGTAGATATTTTTATACTGCCAACACCGTTCGGTTGATGCATTCCATTTTCAAACGTATTCATTTATGAACCAGTAGTTAGAAGTAGAAAAGTTCTAACAGAAACCACAAAGCTCATCTACAGCCACACCACACTGGATACGCCCAATCTCATCTGATCTTGGAAGATAAGCAGTGTTGGGCCTGGTTAGTACTTGGATGGGAGACCACCTGGGAATACAAGGTGCTGTAGATATTTTTATACTGCCAACACCGTTCTGTTGATGCATTCCATTTTCAAACGTATTCATTTATGAACCAGTAGTTAGAAGTAGAAAAGTTCTAACAGAAACCACAAAGTTCATCTACAGCCACACCACACTGGATACGCCCAATCTCATCTGATCTTGGAAGCTAAGCAGTGTTGGGCCTGGTTAGTACTTGGATGGGAGACCACCTGGGAATACAAGGTGCTGTAGATTTTTTTATACTGCCAACACCGTTCTGTTGATGCATTATATTTTCAAACGTATTCATTTATGAACCAGTAGTTAGAAGTAGAAAAGTTCTAACAGAAACCACAAAGCTCATCTACAGCCACACCACACTGGATACGCCCAATCTCATCTGATCTTGGAAGCTAAGCAGTGTTGGGCTTGGTTAGTACTTGGATGGGAGACCACCTGGGAATACAAGGTGCTGTAAATATTTTCATACTACCAACACCGTTCTGTTGATGCATTCCATTTTCAAACGTATTCATTTATGAACCAGTAGTTAGAAGTAGAAAAGTACTAACAGAAACCATAAAGCTCTTTTACAGCCACACCACACTGGATATGCCCAATCTCATCTGATCTTGGAAGCAAAGCAGTGTTGGGCCTGGTTAGTACTTGGATGGGAGACCACCTGTGAATACAAGGTGCTGTAGATATTTTTATACTGCCAACACCGTTCTGTTGATGCATTCCATTTTCAAACGTATTTATTTATGAACCAGTAGTTAGAAGTAGAAAAGTTCTAACAGAAACCACAAAGCTCATCTACAGCCACACCACACTGGATACGCCCAATCTCATCTGATCTTGGAAGCTAAGCAGTGTTGGGCCTGGTTAGTACTTGGATGGGAGACCACCTGGGAATACAAGGTGCTGTAGATATTTTTATACTGCCAACACCGTTCTGTTGATGCATTCAATTTTAATATGTATTCATTTATGAACTAGTAGTTAGAAGTAGAAAAGTTCTAACAGAAACCATAAAGCTCATCTACAGCCACACCACACTGGATACGCCCAATCTCATCTGATCTTGGAAGCTAAGCAGTGTTGGGCTTGGTTAGTACTTGGATGGGAGTCCACCTGGGAATACAAGGTGCTGTAGATAATTTTATACTGCCAACACCGTTCTGTTGATGCATTCCATTTTAAAACGTATTCATTTATGAACAAGTAGTTAGAAGTAGAAAAGTTCTAACAGAAACCACAAAGCTCATCTACAGCCACACCACACTGGATACGCCCAATCTCATCTGATCTTGGAAGCTAAGCAGTGTTAGGCCTGGTTAGTACTTGGATGGGAGACCACCTGGGAATACAAGGTGCTGTAGATATTTTTATACTGCCAACACCGTTCTGTTGATGCATTCAATTTTCAAACGTATTCATTTATGAACCAGTAGTTAGAAGTAGAAAAGTACTAATAGAAACCATAAAGCTCTTCTACAGCCACACCACACTGGATATGCCCAATCTCATCTGATCTTGGAAGCAAAGCAGTGTTGGGCCTGGTTAGTACTTGGATGGGAGACCACCTGGGAATACAAGGTGCTGTAGATATTTTTATACTGCCAACACCGTTCTGTTGATGCATTCCATTTTCAAACGTATTTATTTATGAACCAGTAGTTAGAAGTAGAAAAGTTCTATCAGAAACCACAAAGCTCATCTACAGCCACACCACACTGGATACGCCCAATCTCATCTGATCTTGGAAGCTAAGCAGTGTTGGACCTGGTTAGTACTTGGATGGGAGACCACCTGGGAATACAAGGTGCTGTAGATATTTTTATACTGCCAACACCGTTCTGTTGATGCATTCAATTTTAATATGTATTCATTTATGAACTAGTAGTTAGAAGTAGAAAAGTTCTAACAGAAACCATAAAGCTCATCTACAGCCACACCACACTGGATACGCCCAATCTCATCTGATCTTGGAAGCTAAGCAGTGTTGGGCCTGGTTAGTACTTGGATGGGAGTCCACCTGGGAATACAAGGTGCTGTAGATAATTTTATACTGCCAACACCGTTCTGTTGATGCATTCCATTTTCAAACGTATTCATTTATGAACCAGTAGTTAGAAGTAGAAAAGTTCTAACAGATACCACAAAGCTCATCTACAGCCTCACCACACTGGATACGCCCAATCTCATCTGATCTTGGAAGCTAAGTAGTGTTGGGCCTGGTTAGTACTTGGATGGGAGACCACCTGGGAATACAAGGTGCTGTAGATATTTTTATACTGCCAACACCGTTCTGTTGATGTATTCCATTTTAAAACGTATTCATTTATAAACCAGTAGTTAGAAGTAGAAAAGTTCTAACAGAAACCAGAAAGTTCATCTACAGCAACACCACACTGGATACGCCCAATCTCATCTGATCTTGGAAGCTAAGCAGTGTTGGGCCTGGTTAGTACTTGGATGGGAGACCACCTGGGAATACAAGGTGCTGTAGATATTTTTATACTGCCAACACCGTTCTGTTGATGCATTCCATTTTCAAACGTATTCATTTATGAACCAGTAGTTAGAAGTAGAAAAGTTCTAACAGAAACCACAAAGCTCATCTACAGCCACACCACACTGGATACGCCCAATCTCATCTGATCTTGGAAGCTAAGCAGTGTTGGGCCTGGATAGTAATTGGATGTTAGACCACCTGGGAATACAAGGTGCTGTAGATATTTTTAAACTGCCAACACCGTTCTGTTGATGCATTCCATTTTCAAACGTATTCATTTATGAACCAGTAGTTAGAAGTAGAAAAGTTCTAACAGAAACCACAAAGCTCATCTACAGCCACACCACACTGGATACGCCCAATCTCATCTGATCTTGGAAGCTAAGCAGTGTTGGGCCTGGTTAGTACTTGGATGGGAGACCACCTGAGAATACAAGGTGCTGTAGATATTTTTATACTGCCAACACCGTTCGGTTGATGCATTCCATTTTCAAACGTATTCATTTATGAACCAGTAGTTAGAAGTAGAAAAGTTCTAACAGAAACCACAAAGCTAATCTACAGCCACACCACACTGGATACGCCCAATCTCATCTGATCTTGGAAGATAAGCAGTGTTGGGCCTGGTTAGTACTTGGATGGGAGACCACCTGGGAATACAAGGTGCTGTAGATATTTTTATACTGCCAACACCGTTCTGTTGATGCATTCCATTTTCAAACGTATTCATTTATGAACCAGTAGTTAGAAGTAGAAAAGTTCTAACAGAAACAACAAAGCTCATCTACAGCAACAGCACACTGGATACGCCCAATCTCATCTGATCTTGGAAGCTAAGCAGTGTTGGGCCTGGTTAGTACTTGGATGGGAGACCACCTTGGAATACAAGGTGCTGTAGATAATTTTATACTGCCAACACCGTTCTGTTGATGCATTCCATTTTAAAACTTATTCATTTATGAACCAGTAGTTAGAATTAGAAAAGTTCTAACAGAAACCACAAAGTTCATCTACAGCCACACCACACTGGATACGCCCAATCTCATCTGATCTTGGAAGCTAAGCAGTGTTGGGCCTGGTTAGTACTTGGATGGGAGACCACCTGTGAATACAAGGTGCTGTAGATATTTTTATACTGCCAACACCGTTCTGTTGATGCATTCCATTTTCAAACGTATTCATTTATGAACCAGTAGTTAGAAGTAGAAAAGTTCTAACAGAAACCACAAAGCTCATCTACAGCTACACCACACTGGATACGCCCAATCTCATCTGATCTTGGAAGCTAAGCAGTGTTGGGCCTGGTTAGTACTTGGATGGGAGACCACCTGGGAATACAAGGTGCTGTAGATATTTTTATACTGCCAACACCGTTCTGTTGATGCATTCAATTTTCAAATGTATTCATTTATGAACTAGTAGTTAGAAATAGAAAAGTTCAAACAGAAACCACAAAGCTCATCTACAGCCACACCACGCTGGATACGCCCAATCTCATCTGATCTTGGAAGCTAAGCAGTGTTGGGCCTGGTTAGTACTTGGATGGGAGACCACCTGGGAATACAAGGTGCTGTAGATATTTTTATACTGCCAACACCGTTCTGTTGATGCATTCCATTTTCAAACGTATTCATCTATGAACCAGTAGTTAGAAGTAGAAAAGTTCTAACAGAAACCACAAAGCTCATCTACAGCCACACCACACTGGATATGCCCAATCTCATCTGATCTTGGAAGCTAAGCAGTGTTGGGCCTGGTTAGTACTTGGATGGGAGACCACCTGGGGATACAAGGTGCTGTAGATATTTTTATACTGCCAACACCGTTCTGTTGATGCATTCCATTTTAAAACGTATTCATTTATGAACCAGTAGTTAGAAGTAGAAAAGTTCTAACAGAAACCAGAAAGTTCGTCTACAGCAATACCACACTGGATACGCCCAATCTCATCTGATCTTGGAAGCTAAGCAGTGTTGGGCCTGGTTAGTACTTGGATGGGAGACCACCTGGGGATACAAGGTGCTGTAGATATTTTTATACTGCCAACACCGTTCTGTTGATGCATTCCATTTTAAAACGTATTCATTTATGAACCAGTAGTTAGAAGTAGAAAAGTTCTAACAGAAACCAGAAAGTTCCTCTACAGCAACGCCACACTGGATACGCCCAATCTCATCTGATCTTGGAAGCTAAGCAGTGTTGGGCCTGGTTAGTACTTGGATGGGAGACCACCTGGGAATACAAGGTGCTGTAGATATTTTTATACTGCCAACACCATTCTGTTGATGCATTCCATTTTCAAACGTATTCATTTATGAACCAGTAGTTAGAAGTAGAAAAGTTCTAACAGAAACCACAAAGCTCATCTACAGCCACACCACACTGGATACGCCCAATCTCATCTGATCTTGGAAGCTAAGCAGTGTTGGGCCTGTTTAGTACTTGGATGGGAGACCACCTGGGAATACAAGGTGCTGTAGATATTTTTATACTACCAACACCGTTCTGTTGATGCATTCCATTTTCAAACGTTTTCATTTATGAACCAGTAGTTAGAAGTAGAAAAGTACTAACAGAAACCATAAAGCTCATCTGCAGCCACAGCACACTGGATACGCCCAATCTCATCTGATCTTGGAAGCTAAGCAATGTTGGGCTTGGTTAGTACTTGGATGGGAGACCACCTGGGAATACAAGGTGCTGTAGATATTTTTATACTACCAACACCGTTCTGTTGATGCATTCCATTTTCAAACGTATTCATTTATGAACCAGTAGTTAGAAGTAGAAAAGTACTAACAGAAACCATAAAGCTCTTCTACAGCCACACCACACTGGATATGCCCAATCTCATCAGATCTTGGAAGCTAAGCAGTGTTGGGCCTGGTTAGTACTTGTATGGGAGACCACCTGGGAATACAAGGTGCGGTAGATAATTTTATACTGCCAACACCGTTCTGTTGATGCATTCCATTTTAAAACGTATTCATTTATGAACCAGTAGTTAGAAGTAGAAAAGTTCTAACAGAAACCAGAAAGTTCATCTACAGCAACACCACACTGGATACGCCCAATCTCATCTGATCTTGGAAGCTAAGCAGTGTTGGGCCTGGTAAGTACTTGGATGGGAGACCACCTGGGAATACAAGGTGCTGTAGATATTTTTATACTGCCAACACCGTTCTGTTGATGCATTCCATTTTCAAATGTATTCATTTATGAACAAGTAGATAGAAGTAGAAAAGTTCTAACAGAAACTACAAAGCTCATCTACAGCCACACCACACTGGATACGCCCAATCTCATCTGATCTTGGAAGCTAAGCAATGTTGGGTCTGATTAGTACTTGGATGGGAGACCACCCAGTGATACAAGGTGCTGTAGATATTTTTATACTGCCAACACCGTTCTGTTGATGCATTCCATTTTCAAACGTTTTCATTTATGAACCAGTAGTTAGAAGTAGAAAAGTTCTAACAGAAACCACAAAGCTCATCTCCAGCCACAGCACACTGGATACACCCAATCTCATCTGATCTTGGAAGCTAAGCAGTGTTGGGCCTGGTTAGTACTTGGATGGGAGACCACCTGGGAATACAAGGTGCTGTAGATATTTTTATACTGCCAACACCAGTCTGTTGATGCATTCCATTTTCAAATGTTTTCATTTATGAACCAGTAGTTAGAAGTAGAAAAGTTCTAACAGAAACCATAAAGCTCATCTACAGCCACACCACACTGGATACGCCCAATCTCATCTGATCTTGAAAGCTAAGCAGTGTTGGGCCTGGTTAGTACTTGGATGGGAGACCACCTAGGAATACAATGTGCTGTAGATATTTTTATACTGCCAACACCGTTCTGTTGATGCATTCAATTTTCAAATGTATTCATTTATGAACCAGTAGTTAGAAGTAGAAAAGTTCTAACAGAAACCAGAAAGTTCATCTACAGCAACACCACACTGGATACGCCCAATCTCATCTGATCTTGGAAGCTAAGCAGTGTTGGGTCTGGTTAGTACTTGGATGGGAGACCACCTGGGAATACAAGGTGCTGTAGATATTTTTATACTGCCAACACCGTTCTGTTGATGCATTCCATTTTCAAACGTATTCATTTATGAACCAGTAGTTAGAAGTAGAAAAGTTCTAACAGAAACTACAAAGCTCATCTACAGCCACACCACACTGGATACGCCCAATCTCATCTGATCTTGGAAGCTAAGCAATGTTGGGTCTGATTAGTACTTGGATGGGAGACCACCCAGTGATACAAGGTGCTGTAGATATTTTTATACTGCCAACACCGTTCTGTTGATGCATTCCATTTTCAAACGTTTTCATTTATGAACCAGTAGTTAGAAGTAGAAAAGTTCTAACAGAAACCACAAAGCTCATCTCCAGCCACAGCACACTGGATACACCCAATCTCATCTGATCTTGGAAGCTAAGCAGTGTTGGGCCTGGTTAGTACTTGGATGGGAGACCACCTGGGAATACAAGGTGCTGTAGATATTTTTATACTGCCAACACCAGTCTGTTGATGCATTCCATTTTCAAATGTTTTCATTTATGAACCAGTAGTTAGAAGTAGAAAAGTTCTAACAGAAACCATAAAGCTCATCTACAGCCACACCACACTGGATACGCCCAATCTCATCTGATCTTGAAAGCTAAGCAGTGTTGGGCCTGGTTAGTACTTGGATGGGAGACCACCTAGGAATACAATGTGCTGTAGATATTTTTATACTGACAACACCGTTCTGTTGATGCATTCAATTTTCAAATGTATTCATTTATGAACCAGTAGTTAGAAGTAGAAAAGTTCTAACAGAAACCAGAAAGTTCATCTACAGCAACACCACACTGGATACGCCCAATCTCATCTGATCTTGGAAGCTAAGCAGTGTTGGGTCTGGTTAGTACTTGGATGGGAGACCACCTGGGAATACAAGGTGCTGTAGATATTTTTATACTGCCAACACCGTTCTGTTGATGCATTCCATTTTCAAACGTATTCATTTATGAACCAGTAGTTAGAAGTAGAAAAGTTCTAACAGAAACCACAAAGCTCATCTACAGCCACACCATACTGGATACGCCCAATCTCATCTGATCTTGGAAGCTAAGCAGTGTTGGGCCTGGTTAGTACTTGGATGGGAGACCATCTGGGAATACAAGGTGCTGTAGATATTTTTATACTACCAACACCGTTCTGTTGATGCATTCCATTTTCAAACGTTTTCATTTATGAACCAGTAGTTAGAAGTAGAAAATTACTAACAGAAACCATAAAGCTCATCTGCAGCCACAGCACACTGGATACGCCCAATCTCATCTGATCTTGGAAGCTAAGCAATGTTGGGCTTGGTTAGTACTTGGATGGGAGACCACATGGGAATACAAGGTGCTGTAGATATTTTTATACTACCAACACCGTTCTGTTGATGCATTCCATTTTCAAACGTATTCATTTATGAACCAGTAGTTAGAAGTAGAAAAGTACTAACAGAAACCATAAAGCTCTTCTACAGCCACACCACACTGGATATGCCCAATCTCATCTGATCTTGGAAGCTAAGCAGTGTTGGGCCTGGTTAGTACTTGTATGGGAGACCACCTGGGAATACAAGGTGCGGTAGATAATTTTATACTGCCAACACCGTTCTGTTGATGCATTCCATTTTAAAACATATTCATTTATGAACCAGTAGTTAGAAGTAGAAAAGTTCTAACAGAAACCAGAAAGTTCATCTACAGCAACACCACACTGGATACGCCCAATCTCATCTGATCTTGGAAGCTAAGCAGTGTTGGGCCTGGTTAGTACTTGGATGGGAGACCACCTGGGAATACAAGGTGCTGTAGATATTTTTATACTGCCAACACCGTTCTGTTGATGCATTCCATTTTCAAATGTATTCATTTATGAACAAGTAGATAGAAGTAGAAAAGTTCTAACAGAAACTACAAAGCTCATCTACAGCCACACCACATTGGATACGCCCAATCTCATCTGATCTTGGAAGCTAAGCAATGTTGGGTCTGATTAGTACTTGGATGGGAGACCACCCAGTGATACAAGGTGCTGTAGATATTTTTATACTGCCAACACCGTTCTGTTGATGCATTCCATTTTCAAACGTTTTCATTTATGAACCAGTAGTTAGAAGTAGAAAAGTTCTAACAGAAACCACAAAGCTCATCTCCAGCCACAGCACACTGGATACACCCAATCTCATCTGATCTTGGAAGCTAAGCAGTGTTGGGCCTGGTTAGTACTTGGATGGGAGACCACCTGGGAATACAAGGTGCTGTAGATATTTTTATACTGCCAACACCAGTCTGTTGATGCATTCCATTTTCAAATGTTTTCATTTATGAACCAGTAGTTAGAAGTAGAAAAGTTCTAACAGAAACCATAAAGCTCATCTACAGCCACACCACACTGGATACGCCCAATCTCATCTGATCTTGAAAGCTAAGCAGTGTTGGGCCTGGTTAGTACTTGGATGGGAGACCACCTAGGAATACAAGGTGCTGTAGATATTTTTATACTGCCAACACCGTTCTGTTGATGCATTCAATTTTCAAATGTATTCATTTATGAACCAGTAGTTAGAAGTAGAAAAGTTCTAACTGAAACCAGAAAGTTCATCTACAGCAACACCACACTGGATACGCCCAATCTCATCTGATCTTGGAAGCTAAGCAGTGTTGGGTCTGGTTAGTACTTGGATGGGAGACCACCTGGGAATACAAGGTGCTGTAGATATTTTTATACTGCCAACACCGTTCTGTTGATGCATTCCATTTTCAAACGTATTCATTTATGAACCAGTAGTTAGAAGTAGAAAAGTTCTAACAGAAACCACAAAGCTCATCTACAGCCACACCATACTGGATACGCCCAATCTCATCTGATCTTGGAAGCTAAGCAGTGTTGGGCCTGGTTAGTACTTGGATGGGAGACCACCTGGGAATACAAGGTGCTGTAGATACTTTTATACTGCCAACACCGTTCTGTTGATGCATTCCATTTTCAAACGTATTCATTTATGAACCAGTAGTTAGAAGTAGAAAAGTTCTAACAGAAACCACAAAGCTCATCTACAGCCACACCGCACTGGATACGCCCAATCTCATCTGATCTTGGAAGCTAAGCAGTGTTGGGCCTGGTTAGTACTTGGATGGGAGACCACCTGGGAATACAAGGTGCTGTAGATATTTTTATACTGCCAACACCGTTCTGTTGATGCATTCCATTTTCAAACGTTTTCATTTATGAACCAGTAGTTAGAAGTAGAAAAGTTCTAACAGAAACCACAAAGCTCATCTCCAGCCACAGCACACTGGATACGCCCAATCTCATCTGATCTTGGAAACTAAGCAGTGTTGGGCCTGGTTAGTACTTGGATGGGAGACCACCTGGGAATACAAGGTGCTGTAGATATTTTTATACTGCCAACACCGGTCTGTTGATGCATTCCATTTTCAAACGTTTTCATTTATGAACCAGTAGTTAGAAGTAGAAAAGTTCTAACAGAAACCATAAAGCTCATCTACAGCCACACCACACTGGATACGCCCAATCTCATCTGATCTTGGAAGCTAAGCAGTGTTGGGCCTGGTTAGTACTTGGATGGGAGGTCACCTAGGAATACAAGGTGCTGTAGATATTTTTATACTGCCAACACCGTTCTGTTGATGCATTCAATTTTCAAATGTATTCATTTATGAACCAGTAGTTAGAAGTAGAAAAGTTCTAACAGAAACCAGAAAGTTCATCTACAGCAACACCACATTGGATACGCCCAATGTCATCTGATCTTGGAAGCTAAGCAGTGTTGGGTCTGGTTAGTACTTGGATGGGAGACCACCTGGGAATACAAGGTGCTGTAGATATTTTTATACTGCCAACACCGTTCTGTTGATGCATTCCATTTTCAAACGTATTCATTTATGAACCAGTAGTTAGAAGTAGAAAAGTTCTAACAGAAACCACAAAGCTCATCTACAGCCACACCACACTGGATACGCCCAATCTCATCTGATCTTGGAAGCTAAGCAGTGTTGGGCCTGGTTAGTACTTGGATGGGAGACCACCTGGGAATACAAGGTGCTGTAGATATTTTTATACTGCCAACACCGTTCTGTTGATGCATTCCATTTTCAAACGTATTCATTTATGAACCAGTAGTTAGAAGTAGAAAAGTTCTAACAGAAACCACAAAGCTCATCTACAGCCACACTGCACTGGATACGCCCAATCTCATCTGATCTTGGAAGCTAAGCAGTGTTGGGCCTGGTTAGTACTTGGATGGGAGACCACCTGGGAATACAAGGTGCTGTAAATATTTTTATACTGCCAACACCGTTCTGTTGATGCATTTCATTTTCAAACGTATTCATTTATGAACCAGTAGTTAGAAGTAGAAAAGTTCTAATAGAAACCATAAAGCTCATCTACAGCCACACCACACTGGATATGCCCAATCTCATCTGATCTTGGAAGCTAAGCAGTGTTGGGCCTGGTTAGTACTTGGATGGGAGACCACCTGGGAATCCAAGGTGCTGTAGATATTTTTATACTGCCAACACCGCTCTGTTGATACATTCCATTTTCAAATGTATTCATTTATGAACCAGTAGTTAGAAGTAGAAAAGTTCTAACAGAAACCACAAAGCTCATCTACAGCCACACCACACTGGATACGCCCAATCTCATCTGATCTTGGAAGCTAAGCAGTTTTGTGCCTGGTTAGTACTTGGATGGGAGACCACCTGGGAATACAAGGTGCTGTAGATATTTTTATACTGCCAACACCGTTCTGTTGATGCATTTCATTTTCAAACGTATTCATTTATGAACCAGTAGTTAGAAGTAGAAAAGTTCTAACAGAAACCAGAAAGTTCATCTACAGCAACACCACACTGGATACGCCCAATGTCATCTGATCTTGGAAGCTAAGCAGTGTTGGGTCTGGTTAGTACTTGGATGGGAGACCACCTGGGAATACAAGGTGCTGTAGATATTTTTATACTGCCAACACCGTTCTGTTGATGCATTCCATTTTCAAACGTATTCATTTATGAACCAGTAGTTAGAAGTAGAAAAGTTCTAACAGAAACCACAAAGCTCGTCTACAGCCACACCACACTGGATACGCCCAATGTCATCTGATCTTGGAAGCTAAGCAGTGTTGGGCCTGGTTAGTACTTGGATGGGAGACCACCTGGGAATACAAGGTGCTGTAGATATTTTTATACTGCCAACACCGTTCTGTTGATACATTCCATTTTCAAATGTATTCATTTATGAACCAGTAGTTAGAAGTAGAAAAGTTCTAACAGAAACCACAAAGCTCATCTACAGCCACACCACACTGGATACGCCCAATCTCATCTGATCTTGGAAGCTAAGCAGTTTTGTGCCTGGTTAGTACTTGGATGGGAGACCACCTGGGAATACAAGGTGCTGTAGATATTTTTATACTGCCAACACCGTTCTGTTGATGCATTTCATTTTCAAACGTATTCATTTATGAACCAGTAGTTAGAAGTAGAAAAGTTCTAACAGAAACCAGAAAGTTCATCTACAGCAACATCACACTGGATACGCCCAATGTCATCTGATCTTGGAAGCTAAGCAGTGTTGGGTCTGGTTAGTACTTGGATGGGAGACCACCTGGGAATACAAGGTGCTGTAGATATTTTTATACTGCCAACACCGTTCTGTTGATGCATTCAATTTTCAAATGTATTCATTTATGAACCAGTAGTTAGAAGTAGAAAAGTTCTAACAGAAACCAGAAAGTTCATCTACAGCAACACCACACTGCATACGCCCAATGTCATCTGATCTTGGAAGCTAAGCAGTGTTGGGTCTGGTTAGTACTTGGATGGGAGACCACCTGGGAATACAAGGTGCTGTAGATATTTTTATACTGCCAACACCGTTCTGTTGATGCATTCCATTTTCAAACGTATTCATTTATGAACCAGTAGTTAGAAGTAGAAAAGTTCTAACAGAAACCGCAAAGCTCATCTACAGCCACACCACACTGGATACGCCCAATCTCATCTGATCTTGGAAGCTAAGCAGTGTTGGGCCTGGTTAGTACTTGGATGGGAGACCACCTGGGAATACAAGGTGCTGTAGATATTTTTATACTGCCAACACCGTTCTGTTGATGCATTTCATTTTCAAACGTATTCATTTATGAACCAGTAGTTAGAAGTAGAAAAGTTCTAACAGAAACCAGAAAGTTCATCTACAGCAACACCACACTGCATACGCCCAATGTCATCTGATCTTGGAAGCTAAACAGTGTTGGGTCTGGTTAGTACTTGGATGGGAGACCACCTGGGAATACAAGGTGCTGTAGATATTTTTATACTGCCAACACCGTTCTGTTGATGCATTCCATTTTCAAACGTATTCATTTATGAACCAGTAGTTAGAAGTAGAAAAGTTCTAACAGAAATCACAAAGCTCATCTACAGCCACACCACACTGGATACGCCCAATCTCATCTGATCTTGGAAGCTAAGCAGTGTTGGGCCTGGTTAGTACTTGGATGGGAGACCACCTGGGAATACAAGGTGCTGTAGATATTTTTATACTGCCAACACCGTTCTGTTGATGCATTCCATTTTCAAACGTATTCATTTATGAACCAGTAGTTAGAAGTAGAAAAGTTCTAAAATAAACCACAAAGCTCATCTACAGCCACACCGCACTGGATACGCCCAATCTCATCTGATCTTGGAAGCTAAGCAGTGTTGGTCCTGGTTAGTACTTGGATGGGAGACCACCTGGGAATACAAGGTGCTGTAGATATTTTTATACTGCCAACACCGTTCTGTTGATGCATTTCATTTTCAAACGTATTCATTTATGAACCAGTAGTTAGAAGTAGAAAAGTTCTAATAGAAACCATAAAGCTCATCTACAGCCACACCACACTGGATACGCCCAATCTCATCTGATCTTGGAAGCTAAGCAGTGTTGGGCCTGGTTAGTACTTGGATGGGAGACCACCTGGGAATACAAGGTGCTGTAGATATTTTTATACTGCCAACACCGTTCTGTTGATACATTCCATTTTCAAATGTATTCATTTATGAACCAGTAGTTAGAAGTAGAAAAGTTCTAACAGAAACCACAAAGCTCATCTACAGCCACACCACACTGGATACGCCCAATCTCATCTAATCTTGGAAGCTAAGCAGTGTTGGGCCTGGTTAGTACGTGGATGGGAGACCACCTGGGAATACAAGGTGCTGTAGATATTTTTATACTGCCAACACCGTTCTGTTGATGCATTCCATTTTCAAACGTATTCATTTATGAACCAGTAGTTAGAAGTAGAAAAGTTCTAACAGAAACCACAAAGCTCATCTACAGCCACACCACACTGGATACGCCCAATCTCATCTGATCTTGGAAGCTAAGCAGTGTTGGGCCTGGTTAGTACTTGGATGGGAGACCACCTGGGAATACAAGGTGCTGTAGATATTTTTATACTGCCAACACCGTTCTGTTGATGCATTCCATTTTCAAACGTATTCATTTATGAACCAGTAGTTAGAAGTAGAAAAGTTCTAACAGAAACAACAAAGCTCATCTACAGCCACAGCACACTGGATACGCCCAATCTCATCTAATCTTGGAAGCTAAGCAGTGTTGGGTCTGGTTAGTACTTGCATGGGAGACCACCTAGGAATACAAGGTGCTGTAGATATTTTTATACTGCCAACACCGTTCTGTTGATGCATTCAATTTTCAAATGTATTCATTTATGAACCAGTAGTTAGAAGTAGAAAAGTTCTAACAGAAACCAGAAAGTTCATCTACAGCAACACCACACTGGATACGCCCAATCTCATCTGATCTTGGAAGCTAAGCAGTGTTGGGTCTGGTTAGTACTTGGTTGGGAGACCACCTGGGAATACAAGGTGCTGTAGATATTTTTATACTGCCAACACCGTTCTGTTGATGCATTCCATTTTCAAATGTATTCATTTATGAACCAGTAGTTAGAAGTAGAAAAGTTCTAACAGAAACCAGAAAGTTCATCTACAGCAACACCACACTGGATACGCCCAATCTCATCTGATCTTGGAAGCTAAGCAGTGTTGGGTCTGGTTAGTACTTGGATGGGAGACCACCCGGTAATACAAGGTGCTGTAGATATTTTTATACTGCCAACACCGTTCTGTTGATGCATTCAATTTTCAAATGTATTCATTTATGAACCAGTAGTTAGAAGTAGAAAAGTTCTAACAGAAACCAGAAAGTTCATCTACAGCAACACCACACTGGATACGCCCAATCTCATCTGATCTTGGAAGCTAAGCAGTGATGGGTCTGGTTAGTACTTGGATGGGAGACCACCTGGGAATACAAGGTGCTGTAGATATTTTTATACTGCCAACACCGTTCTGTTGATGCATTCCATTTTCAAACGTATTCATTTATGAACCAGTAGTTAGAAGTAGAAAAGTTCTAACAGAAACCACAAAGCTCATCTACAGCCACACCACACTGGATACGCCCAATCTCATCTGATCTTGGAAGCTAAGCAGTGTTGGGCCTGGTTAGTACTTGGATGGGAGACCACCTGGGAATACAAGGTGCTGTAGATATTTTTATACTGCCAACACCGTTCTGTTGATGCATTCCATTTTCAAACGTATTCATTTATGAAACAGTAGTTAGACGTAGAAAAGTTCTAACAGAAACCAGAAAGTTCATCTACAGCAACACCACACTGGATACGCCCAATCTCATCTGATCTTGGAAGCTAAGCAGTGTTGGGCCTGGTTAGTACTTGGATGGGAGACCACCCGGTAATACAAAGTGCTGTAGATATTTTTATACTGCCAACACCGTTCTGTTGATGCATTCCATTTTCAAACGTATTCATTTATGAACCAGTAGTTAGAAGTAGAAAAGTTCTAACAGAAACCACAGAGCTCATTTATAGCCACACCACACTGGATACGCCCAATCTCATCTGATCTTGGAAGCTAAGCAGTGTTGGGCCTGGTTAGTACTTGGATGGGAGACCACCTGGGAATACAAGGTGCTGTAGATATTTTTATACTACCAACACCGTTCTGTTGATGCATTCCATTTTCAAACGTATTCATTTATGAACCAGTAGTTAGAAGTAGAAAAGTACTAACAGAAACCATAAAGCTCATCTGCAGCCACAGCACACTGGATACGCCCAATCTCATCTGATCTTGGAAGCTAAGCAATGTTGGGCTTGGTTAGTACTTGGATGGGAGACCACCTGGGAATACAAGGTGCTGTAGATATTTTTATACTACCAACACCGTTCTGTTGATGCATTCCATTTTCAAACGTATTCATTTATGAACCAGTAGTTAGAAGTAGAAAAGTACTAACAGAAACCATAAAGCTCTTCTACAGCCACACCACACTGGATATGCCCAATCTCATCTGATCTTGGAAGCTAAGCAGTGTTGGGCCTGGTTAGTACTTGTATGGGAGACCACCTGGGAATACAAGGTGCGGTAGATAATTTTATACTGCCAACACCGTTCTGTTGATGCATTCCATTTTAAAACGTATTCATTTATGAACCAGTAGTTAGAAGTAGAAAAGTTCTAACAGAAACCAGAAAGTTCATCTACAGCAACACCACACTGGATACGCCCAATCTCATCTGATCTTGGAAGCTAAGCAGTGTTGGGCCTGGTTAGTACTTGGATGGGAGACCACCTGGGAATACAAGGTGCTGTAGATATTTTTATACTGCCAACACCGTTCTGTTGATGCATTCCATTTTCAAATGTATTCATTTATGAACAAGTAGATAGAAGTAGAAAAGTTCTAACAGAAACTACAAAGCTCATCTACAGCCACACCACACTGGATACGCCCAATCTCATTTGATCTTGGAAGCTAAGCAATGTTGGGTCTGATTAGTACTTGGATGGGAGACCACCCAGTGATACAAGGTGCTGTAGATATTTTTATACTGCCAACACCGTTCTGTTGATGCATTCCATTTTCAAACGTTTTCATTTATGAACCAGTAGTTAGAAGTAGAAAAGTTCTAACAGAAACCACAAAGCTCATCTCCAGCCACAGCACACTGGATACACCCAATCTCATCTGATCTTGGAAGCTAAGCAGTGTTGGGCCTGGTTAGTACTTGGATGGGAGACCACCTGGGAATACAAGGTGCTGTAGATATTTTTATACTGCCAACACCAGTCTGTTGATGCATTCCATTTTCAAATGTTTTCATTTATGAACCAGTAGTTAGAAGTAGAAAAGTTCTAACAGAAACCATAAAGCTCATCTACAGCCACACCACACTGGATACGCCCAATCTCATCTGATCTTGAAAGCTAAGCAGTGTTGGGCCTGGTTAGTACTTGGATGGGAGACCACCTAGGAATACAAGGTGCTGTAGATATTTTTATACTGCCAACACCGTTCTGTTGATGCATTCCATTTTCAAATGTATTCATTTATGAACCAGTAGTTAGAAGTAGAAAAGTTCTAACTGAAACCAGAAAGTTCATCTACAGCAACACCACACTGGATACGCCCAATCTCATCTGATCTTGGAAGCTAAGCAGTGTTGGGTCTGGTTAGTACTTGGATGGGAGACCACCTGGGAATACAAGGTGCTGTAGATATTTTTATACTGCCAACACCGTTCTGTTGATGCATTCCATTTTCAAACGTATTCATTTATGAACCAGTAGTTAGAAGTAGAAAAGTTCTAACAGAAACCACAAAGCTCATCTACAGCCACACCATACTGGATACGCCCAATCTCATCTGATCTTGGAAGCTAAGCAGTGTTGGGCCTGGTTAGTACTTGGATGGGAGACCACCTGGGAATACAAGGTGCTGTAGATACTTTTATACTGCCAACACCGTTCTGTTGATGCATTCCATTTTCAAACGTATTCATTTATGAACCAGTAGTTAGAAGTAGAAAAGTTCTAACAGAAACCACAAAGCTCATCTACAGCCACACCGCACTGGATACGCCCAATCTCATCTGATCTTGGAAGCTAAGCAGTGTTGGGCCTGGTTAGTACTTGGATGGGAGACCACCTGGGAATACAAGGTGCTGTAGATATTTTTATACTGCCAACACCGTTCTGTTGATGCATTCCATTTTCAAACGTTTTCATTTATGAACCAGTAGTTAGAAGTAGAAAAGTTCTAACAGAAACCACAAAGCTCATCTCCAGCCACAGCACACTGGATACGCCCAATCTCATCTGATCTTGGAAACTAAGCAGTGTTGGGCCTGGTTAGTACTTGGATGGGAGACCACCTGGGAATAGAAGGTGCTGTAGATATTTTTATACTGCCAACACCGGTCTGTTGATGCATTCCATTTTCAAACGTTTTCATTTATGAACCAGTAGTTAGAAGTAGAAAAGTTCTAACAGAAACCATAAAGCTCATCTACAGCCACACCACACTGGATACGCCCAATCTCATCTGATCTTGGAAGCTAAGCAGTGTTGGGCCTGGTTAGTACTTGGATGGGAGGTCACCTAGGAATACAAGGTGCTGTAGATATTTTTATACTGCCAACACCGTTCTGTTGATGCATTCAATTTTCAAATGTATTCATTTATGAACCAGTAGTTAGAAGTAGAAAAGTTCTAACAGAAACCAGAAAGTTCATCTACAGCAACACCACATTGGATACGCCCAATGTCATCTGATCTTGGAAGCTAAGCAGTGTTGGGTCTGGTTAGTACTTGGATGGGAGACCACCTGGGAATACAAGGTGCTGTAGATATTTTTATACTGCCAACACCGTTCTGTTGATGCATTCCATTTTCAAACGTATTCATTTATGAACCAGTAGTTAGAAGTAGAAAAGTTCTAACAGAAACCACAAAGCTCATCTACAGCCACACCACACTGGATACGCCCAATCTCATCTGATCTTGGAAGCTAAGCAGTGTTGGGCCTGGTTAGTACTTGGATGGGAGACCACCTGGGAATACAAGGTGCTGTAGATATTTTTATACTGCCAACACCGTTCTGTTGATGCATTCCATTTTCAAACATATTCATTTATGAACCAGTAGTTAGAAGTAGAAAAGTTCTAACAGAAACCACAAAGCTCATCTACAGCCACACCGCACTGGATACGCCCAATCTCATCTGATCTTGGAAGCTAAGCAGTGTTGGGCCTGGTTAGTACTTGGATGGGAGACCACCTGGGAATACAAGGTGCTGTTAATATTTTTATACTGCCAACACCGTTCTGTTGATGCATTTCATTTTCAAACGTATTCATTTATGAACCAGTAGTTAGAAGTAGAAAAGTTCTAATAGAAACCATAAAGCTCATCTACAGCCACACCACACTGGATATGCCCAATCTCATCTGATCTTGGAAGCTAAGCAGTGTTGGGCCTGGTTAGTACTTGGATGGGAGACCACCTGGGAATACAAGGTGCTGTAGATATTTTTATACTGCCAACACCGCTCTGTTGATACATTCCATTTTCAAATGTATTCATTTATGAACCAGTAGTTAGAAGTAGAAAAGTTCTAACAGAAACCACAAAGCTCATCTACAGCCACACCACACTGGATACGCCCAATCTCATCTGATCTTGGAAGCTAAGCAGTTTTGTGCCTGGTTAGTACTTGGATGGGAGACCACCTGGGAATACAAGGTGCTGTAGATATTTTTATACTGCCAACACCGTTCTGTTGATGCATTTCATTTTCAAACCTATTCATTTATGAACCAGTAGTTAGAAGTAGAAAAGTTCTAACAGAAACCAGAAAGTTCATCTACAGCAACACCACACTGGATACGCCCAATGTCATCTGATCTTGGAAGCTAAGCAGTGTTGGGTCTGGTTAGCACTTGGATGGGAGACCACCTGGGAATACAAGGTGCTGTAGATATTTTTATACTGCCAACACCGTTCTGTTGATGCATTCCATTTTCAAACGTATTCATTTATGAACCAGTAGTTAGAAGTAGAAAAGTTCTAACAGAAACCACAAAGCTCGTCTACAGCCACACCACACTGGATACGCCCAATGTCATCTGATCTTGGAAGCTAAGCAGTGTTGGGCCTGGTTAGTACTTGGATGGGAGACCACCTGGGAATACAAGGTGCTGTAGATATTTTTATACTGCCAACACCGTTCTGTTGATACATTCCATTTTCAAATGTATTCATTTATGAACCAGTAGTTAGAAGTAGAAAAGTTCTAACAGAAACCACAAAGCTCATCTACAGCCACACCACACTGGATACGCCCAATCTCATCTGATCTTGGAAGCTAAGCAGTTTTGTGCCTGGTTAGTACTTGGATGGGAGACCACCTGGGAATACAAGGTGCTGTAGATATTTTTATACTGCCAACACCGTTCTGTTGATGCATTTCATTTTCAAACGTATTCATTTATGAACCAGTAGTTAGAAGTAGAAAAGTTCTAACAGAAACCAGAAAGTTCATCTACAGCAACACCACACTGGATACGCCCAATGTCATCTGATCTTGGAAGCTAAGCAGTGTTGGGTCTGGTTAGTACTTGGATGGGAGACCACCTGGGAATACAAGGTGCTGTAGATATTTTTATACTGCCAACACCGTTCTGTTGATGTATTCAATTTTCAAATGTATTCATTTATGAACCAGTAGTTAGAAGTAGAAAAGTTCTAACAGAAACCAGAAAGTTCATCTACAGCAACACCACACTGCATACGCCCAATGTCATCTGATCTTGGAAGCTAAGCAGTGTTGGGTCTGGTTAGTACTTGGATGGGAGACCACCTGGGAATACAAGGTGCTGTAGATATTTTTATACTGCCAACACCGTTCTGTTGATGCATTCCATTTTCAAACGTATTCATTTATGAACCAGTAGTTAGAAGTAGAAAAGTTCTAACAGAAACCACAAAGCTCATCTACAGCCACACCACACTGGATACGCTCAATCTCATCTGATCTTGGAAGCTAAGCAGTGTTGGGCCTGGTTAGTACTTGGATGGGAGACCACCTGGGAATACAAGGTGCTGTAGATATTTTTATACTGCCAACACCGTTCTGTTGATGCATTTCATTTTCAAACGTATTCATTTATGAACCAGTAGTTAGAAGTAGAAAAGTTCTAACAGAAACCAGAAAGTTCATCTACAGCAACACCACACTGGATACGCCCAATGTCATCTGATCTTGGAAGCTAAGCAGTGTTGGGTCTGGTTAGTACTTGGATGGGAGACCACCTGGGAATACAAGGTGCTGTAGATATTTTTATACTGCCAACACCGTTCTGTTGATGCATTCCATTTTCAAACGTATTCATTTATGAACCAGTAGTTAGAAGTAGAAAAGTTCTAACAGAAACCACAAAGCTCATCTACAGCCACACCACACTGGATACGCCCAATGTCATCTGATCTTGGAAGCTAAGCAGTGTTGGGCCTGGTTAGTACTTGGATGGGAGACCACCTGGGAATACAAGGTGCTGTAGATATTTTTATACTGCCAACACCGTTCTGTTGATACATTCCATTTTCAAATGTATTCATTTATGAACCAGTAGTTAGAAGTAGAAAAGTTCTAACAGAAACCACAAAGCTCATCTACAGCCACACCACACTGGATACGCCCAATCTCATCTGATCTTGGAAGCTAAGCAGTTTTGTGCCTGGTTAGTACTTGGATGGGAGACCACCTGGGAATACAAGGTGCTGTAGATATTTTTATACTGCCAACACCGTTCTGTTGATGCATTTCATTTTCAAACATATTCATTTATGAACCAGTAGTTAGAAGTAGAAAAGTTCTAACAGAAACCAGAAAGTTCATCTACAGCAACACCACACTGGATACGCCCAATGTCATCTGATCTTGGAAGCTAAGCAGTGTTGGGTCTGGTTAGTACTTGGATGGGAGACCACCTGGGAATACAAGGTGCTGTAGATATTTTTATACTGCCAACACCGTTCTGTTGATGCATTCAATTTTCAAATGTATTCATTTATGAACCAGTAGTTAGAAGTAGAAAAGTTCTAACAGAAACCAGAAAGTTCATCTACAGCAACACCACACTGCATACGCCCAATGTCATCTGATCTTGGAAGCTAAGCAGTGTTGGGTCTGGTTAGTACTTGGATGGGAGACCACCTGGGAATACAAGGTGCTGTAGATATTTTTATACTGCCAACACCGTTCTGTTGATGCATTCCATTTTCAAACGTATTCATTTATGAACCAGTAGTTAGAAGTAGAAAAGTTCTAACAGAAACCACAAAGCTCATCTACAGCCACACCACACTGGATACGCCCAATCTCATCTGATCTTGGAAGCTAAGCAGTGTTGGGCCTGGTTAGTACTTGGATGGGAGACCACCTGGGAATACAAGGTGCTGTAGATATTTTTATACTGCCAACACCGTTCTGTTGATGCATTCCATTTTCAAACGTATTCATTTATGAACCAGTAGTTAGAAGTAGAAAAGTTCTAAAATAAACCACAAAGCTCATCTACAGCCACACCGCACTGGATACGCCCAATCTCATCTGATCTTGGAAGCTAAGCAGTGTTGGGCCTGGTTAGTACTTGGATGGGAGACCACCTGGGAATACAAGGTGCTGTAGATATTTTTATACTGCCAACACCGTTCTGTTGATGCATTTCATTTTCAAACGTATTCATTTATGAACCAGTAGTTAGAAGTAGAAAAGTTCTAATAGAAACCATAAAGCTCATCTACAGCCACACCACACTGGATACGCCCAATCTCATCTGATCTTGGAAGCTAAGCAGTGTTGGGCCTGGTTAGTACTTGGATGGGAGACCACCTGGGAATACAAGGTGCTGTAGATATTTTTATACTGCCAACACCGTTCTGTTGATACATTCCATTTTCAAATGTATTCATTTATGAACCAGTAGTTAGAAGTAGAAAAGTTCTAACAGAAACCACAAAGCTCATCTACAGCCACACCACACTGGATACGCCCAATCTCATCTAATCTTGGAAGCTAAGCAGTGTTGGGCCTGGTTAGTACGTGGATGGGAGACCACCTGGGAATACAAGGTGCTGTAGATATTTTTATACTGCCAACACCGTTCTGTTGATGCATTCCATTTTCAAACGTATTCATTTATGAACCAGTAGTTAGAAGTAGAAAAGTTCTAACAGAAACCACAAAGCTCATCTACAGCCACACCACACTGGATACGCCCAATCTCATCTGATCTTGGAAGCTAAGCAGTGTTGGGCCTGGTTAGTATTTGGATGGGAGACCACCTGGGAATACAAGGTGCTGTAGATATTTTTATACTGCCAACACCGTTCTGTTGATGCATTCCATTTTCAAACGTATTCATTTATGAACCAGTAGTTAGAAGTAGAAAAGTTCTAACAGAAACAACAAAGCTCATCTACAGCCACAGCACACTGGATACGCCCAATCTCATCTAATCTTGGAAGCTAAGCAGTGTTGGGTCTGGTTAGTACTTGCATGGGAGACCACCTAGGAATACAAGGTGCTGTAGATATTTTTATACTGCCAACACCGTTCTGTTGATGCATTCAATTTTCAAATGTATTCATTTATGAACCAGTAGTTAGAAGTAGAAAAGTTCTAACAGAAACCAGAAAGTTCATCTACAGCAACACCACACTGGATACGCCCAATCTCATCTGATCTTGGAAGCTAAGCAGTGATGGGTCTGGTTAGTACTTGGATGGGAGACCACCTGGGAATACAAGGTGCTGTAGATATTTTTATACTGCCAACACCGTTCTGTTGATGCATTCCATTTTCAAACGTATTCATTTATGAACCAGTAGTTAGAAGTAGAAAAGTTCTAACAGAAACCACAAAGCTCATCTACAGCCACACCACACTGGATACGCCCAATCTCATCTGATCTTGGAAGCTAAGCAGTGTTGGGCCTGGTTAGTACTTGGATGGGAGACCACCTGGGAATACAAGGTGCTGTAGATATTTTTATACTGCCAACACCGTTCTGTTGATGCATTCCATTTTCAAACGTATTCATTTATGAAACAGTAGTTAGACGTAGAAAAGTTCTAACAGAAACCAGAAAGTTCATCTACAGCAACACCACACTGGATACGCCCAATCTCATCTGATCTTGGAAGCTAAGCAGTGTTGGGCCTGGTTAGTACTTGGATGGGAGACCACCCGGTAATACAAGGTGCTGTAGATATTTTTATACTGCCAACACCGTTCTGTTGATGCATTCCATTTTCAAACGTATTCATTTATGAACCAGTAGTTAGAAGTAGAAAAGTTCTAACAGAAACCACAGAGCTCATTTATAGCCACACCACACTGGATACGCCCAATCTCATCTGATCTTGGAAGCTAAGCAGTGTTGGGCCTGGTTAGTACTTGGATGGGAGACCACCTGGGAATACAAGGTGCTGTAGATATTTTTATACTACCAACACCGTTCTGTTGATGCATTCCATTTTCAAACGTATTCATTTATGAACCAGTAGTTAGAAGTAGAAAAGTTCAAACAGAAACCCCAAAGCTCATCTACAGCCACACCACACTGGATACGCCCAATCTCATCTGATCTTGGAAGCTAAGCAGTGTTGGGCCTGGTTAGTACTTGGATGGGAGACCACCTGGGAATACAAGGTGCTGTAGATATTTTTATACTGCCAACACCGTTCTGTTGATGCATTCCATTTTCAAACTTATTCATTTATGAACCAGTAGTTAGAAGTAGAAAAGTTCTAACAGAAACCACAAATTTCATCTACAGCCACACCACACTGGATACGCCCAATCTCATCTGATCTTGGAAGCTAAGCAGTGTTGGGCTTGGTTAGTACTTGGATGGGAGACCACCTGGGAATACAAGGTGCTGTAGATATTTTTATACTGCCAACACCGTTCTGTTGATGCATTCCATTTTCAAACGTATTCATTTATGAACCAGTAGTTAGAAGTAGAAAAGTTCTAACAGAAACCACAAAGCTCATCTACAGCCACACCACACTGGATACGACCAATCTCATCTGATCTTGGAAGCTAAGCAGTGTTGGGCCTGGTTAGTACTTGGATGGGAGACCACCTGGGAATACAAGGTGCTGTAGATATTTTTATACTGCCAACACCGTTCTGTTGATGCATTCCATTTTCAAACGTATTAATTTATGAACCAGTAGTTAGAAGTAGAAAAGTTCTAACAAAAACCACAAAGCTCATCTACAGCCACACCACACTGGATACGCCCAATCTCATCTGATCTTGGAAGCTAAGCAGTGTTGGGCCTGGTTAGTACTTGGATGGGAGATCACCTGGGAATACAAGGTGCTGTAGATATTTTTATTCTACCAACACCGTTCTGTTGATGCATTCCATTTTCAAACGTATTCATTTATGAACCAGTAGTTAGAAGTAGAAAAGTTCTAACAGAAACCAGAAAGTTCATCTACAGCAACACCACACTGGATACGCCCAATCTCATCTGATCTTGGAAGCTAAGCAGTGTTGGGCCTGGTTAGTACTTGGATGGGAGATCACCTAGGAATACAAGGTGCTGTAGATATTTTTATACTGCCAACACCGTTCTGTTGATGCATTCAATTTTCAAATGTATTCATTTATGAACCAGTAGTTAGAAGTAGAAAAGTTCAAACAGAAACGACAAAGCTCATCTACAGCCACACCACACTGGATACGCCCAAACTCATCTGATCTTGGAAGCTAAGCAGTGTTGGGCCTGGTTAGTACTTGGATGGGAGACCACCTGGGAATACAAGGTGCTGTAGCTATTTTTATACTGCCAACACCGTTCTGTTGATGCATTCCATTTTCAAACGTATTCATTTATGAACCAGTAGTTAGAAGTAGAAAAGTTCAAACAGAAACCACAAAGCTCATCCACAGCCACCCCACACTGAAATACGCCCAATCTCATCTGATCTTGGAAGCTAAGCAGTGTTGGGCCTGGTTAGTACTTGGATGGGAGATCACCTAGGAATACAAGGTGCTGTAGATATTTTTATACTGCCAACACCGTTCTGTTGATGCATTCAATTTTCAAATGTATTCATTTATGAACCAGTAGTTAGAAGTAGAAAAGTTCAAACAGAAACGACAAAGCTCATCTACAGCCACACCACACTGGATACGCCCAATCTCATCTGATCTTGGAAGCTAAGCAGTGTTGGGCCTGGTTAGTACTTGGATGGGAGACCACCTGGGAATACAAGGTGCTGTAGCTATTTTTATACTGCCAACACCGTTCTGTTGATGCATTCCATTTTCAAACGTTTTCATTTATGAACCAGTAGTTAGAAGTAGAAAAGTTCTAACAGAAACCTCAGAGCTCATCTACAGCCACACCACACTGGATACGCCCAATCGCATCTGGTCTTGGAAGCTAAGCAGTGTTGGGCCTGGTTAGTACTTGGATGGGAGACCACCTGGGAATACAAGGTGCTGTAGATATTTTTATACTACCAACACCGTTCTGTTGATGCATTCCATTTTCAAACGTATTCATTTATGAACCAGTAGTTAGAAGTAGAAAAGTTCAAACAGAAACCACAAAGCTCATCTACAGCCACACCACACTGGATACGCCCAATCTCATCTGATCTTGGAAGCTAAGCAGTGTTCGGCCTGGTTAGTACTTGGATGGGAGACCACCTGGGAATACAAGGTGCTGTAGATATTTTTATACTGCCAACACCGTTCTGTTGATGCATTCCATTTTCAAACGTATTCATTTATGAACCAGTAGTTAGAAGTAGAAAAGTTCAAACAGAAACCACAAAGCTCATCTACAGCCACACCACACTGGATACGCCCAATCTCATCTGATTCTTGGAAGCTAAGCAGTGTTCGGCCTGGTTAGTACTTGGATGGGAGACCACCTGGGAATACAAGGTGCTGTAGATATTTTTATACTGCCAACACCGTTCTGTTGATGCATTCCATTTTAAAACTTTTTCATTTATGAACCAGTAGTTAGAAGTAGAAAAGTTCTAACAGAAACCACTAAGCTCATCTACAGCCACACCACACTGGATACGCCCAATCTCATCTGATCTTGGAAGCTAAGCAGTGTTGGGCCTGGTTAGTACTTGGATGGGAGACCACCTGGGAATACAAGGTGCTGTAGATATTTTTATACTGCCAACACCGTTCTGTTGATGCATTCCATTTTCAATCGTATTCATTTATGAACCAGTAGTTAGAAGTAGAAAAGTTCTAACAGAAACCACAAAGCTCATCTACAGCCACACCACACTGGATACGCCCAATCTCATCTGATCTTGGAAGCTAAGCAGTGTTGGGCCTGGTTAGTACTTGGATGGGAGACCACCTGGGAATACAAAGTGCTGTAGATATTTTTATACTGCCAACACCGTTCTGTTGATGCATTCCATTTTCAAACGTATTCATTTATGAACCAGTAGTTAGAAGTAGAAAAGTTCTAACAGAAACCACAAAGCTCATCTACAGCCACACCACACTGGATACGCCCAATCTCATCTGATCTTGGAAACTAAGCAGTGTTGGGCCTGGTTAGTATTTGGATGGGAGACCACCTGGGAATACAAGGTGCTGTAGATATTTTTATACTGCCAACACCGTTCTGTTGATGCATTCCATTTTAAAACGTATTCATTTATGAACCAGTAGTTAGAAGTAGAAAAGTTCTAACAGAAACCAGAAAGTTCATCTACAGCAACACCACACTGGATACGCCCAATCTCATCTGATCTTGGAAGCTAAGCAGTGTTGGGCCTGGTTAGTACTTGGATGGGAGACCACCTGGGAATACAAGGTGCTGTAGATATTTTTATACTGCCAACACCGTTCTGTTGATGCATTCCATTTTCAAACGTTTTCATTTATGAACCAGTAGTTAGAAGTAGAAAAGTTCTAACAGAAACCACAGAGCTCATCTACAGCCACACCACACTGGATACGCCCAATCGCATCTGATCTTGGAAGCTAAGCAGTGTTGGGCCTGGTTAGTACTTGGATGGGAGACCACCTGGGAATACAAGGTGCTGTAGATATTTTTATACTACCAACACCGTTCTGTTGATGCGTTCCATTTTCAAACGTATTCGTTTATGAACCAGTAGTTAGAAGTAGAAAAGTTCTAACAGAAACCATAAAGCTCATCTACAGCCACACCACACTGGATACGCCCAATCTCATCTGATCTTGGAAGCTAAGCAGTATTGGGCCTGGTTAGTACTTGGATGGGAGACCACCTGGGAATACAAGGTGTTGTAGATATTTTTATACTGCCAACACCGTTCTGTTGATGCATTCCATTTTCAAACGTATTCATTTATGAACCAGTAGTTAGAAGTAGAAAAGTTCTAACAGAAACCACAAAGCTTATCTACAGCCACACCACACTGGATACGCCCAATCTCATCTGATCTTGGAAGCTAAGCAGTGTTGGGCCTGGTTAGTACTTGGATGGGAGACCACCTGGGAATACAAGGTGCTGTAGATATTTTTATACTGCCAACACCGTTCTGTTGATGCATTCCATTTTCAAACGTATTCATTTATGAACCAGTAGTTAGAAGTAGAAAAGTTCTAACAGAAACCACAAAGCTCATCTACAGCCACACCACACTGGATACGCCCAATCTCATCTGATCTTGGAAGCTAAGCAGTGTTGGGCCTGGTTAGTACTTGGATGGGAGACCACCTGGGAATACAAGGTGCTGTAGATATTTTTATACTGCCAACACCGTTCTGTTGATGCATTCCATTTTCAAACGTATTCATTTATGAACCAGTAGTTAGAAGTAGAAAAGTTCTAAAATAAACCACAAAGCTCATCTACAGCCACACCGCACTGGATACGCCCAATCTCATCTGATCTTGGAAGCTAAGCAGTGTTGGGCCTGGTTAGTACTTGGATGGGAGACCACCTGGGAATACAAGGTGCTGTAGATATTTTTATACTGCCAACACCGTTCTGTTGATGCATTTCATTTTCAAACGTATTCATTTATGAACCAGTAGTTAGAAGTAGAAAAGTTCTAATAGAAACCATAAAGCTCATCTACAGCCACACCACACTGGATACGCCCAATCTCATCTGATCTTGGAAGCTAAGCAGTGTTGGGCCTGGTTAGTACTTGGATGGGAGACCACCTGGGAATACAAGGTGCTGTAGATATTTTTATACTGCCAACACCGTTCTGTTGATACATTCCATTTTCAAATGTATTCATTTATGAACCAGTAGTTAGAAGTAGAAAAGTTCTAACAGAAACCACAAAGCTCATCTACAGCCACACCACACTGGATACGCCCAATCTCATCTAATCTTGGAAGCTAAGCAGTGTTGGGCCTGGTTAGTACGTGGATGGGAGACCACCTGGGAATACAAGGTGCTGTAGATATTTTTATACTGCCAACACCGTTCTGTTGATGCATTCCATTTTCAAACGTATTCATTTATGAACCAGTAGTTAGAAGTAGAAAAGTTCTAACAGAAACCACAAAGCTCATCTACAGCCACACCACACTGGATACGCCCAATCTCATCTGATCTTGGAAGCTAAGCAGTGTTGGGCCTGGTTAGTATTTGGATGGGAGACCACCTGGGAATACAAGGTGCTGTAGATATTTTTATACTGCCAACACCGTTCTGTTGATGCATTCCATTTTCAAACGTATTCATTTATGAACCAGTAGTTAGAAGTAGAAAAGTTCTAACAGAAACAACAAAGCTCATCTACAGCCACAGCACACTGGATACGCCCAATCTCATCTAATCTTGGAAGCTAAGCAGTGTTGGGTCTGGTTAGTACTTGCATGGGAGACCACCTAGGAATACAAGGTGCTGTAGATATTTTTATACTGCCAACACCGTTCTGTTGATGCATTCAATTTTCAAATGTATTCATTTATGAACCAGTAGTTAGAAGTAGAAAAGTTCTAACAGAAACCAGAAAGTTCATCTACAGCAACACCACACTGGATACGCCCAATCTCATCTGATCTTGGAAGCTAAGCAGTGATGGGTCTGGTTAGTACTTGGATGGGAGACCACCTGGGAATACAAGGTGCTGTAGATATTTTTATACTGCCAACACCGTTCTGTTGATGCATTCCATTTTCAAACGTATTCATTTATGAACCAGTAGTTAGAAGTAGAAAAGTTCTAACAGAAACCACAAAGCTCATCTACAGCCACACCACACTGGATACGCCCAATCTCATCTGATCTTGGAAGCTAAGCAGTGTTGGGCCTGGTTAGTACTTGGATGGGAGACCACCTGGGAATACAAGGTGCTGTAGATATTTTTATACTGCCAACACCGTTCTGTTGATGCATTCCATTTTCAAACGTATTCATTTATGAAACAGTAGTTAGACGTAGAAAAGTTCTAACAGAAACCAGAAAGTTCATCTACAGCAACACCACACTGGATACGCCCAATCTCATCTGATCTTGGAAGCTAAGCAGTGTTGGGCCTGGTTAGTACTTGGATGGGAGACCACCCGGTAATACAAGGTGCTGTAGATATTTTTATACTGCCAACACCGTTCTGTTGATGCATTCCATTTTCAAACGTATTCATTTATGAACCAGTAGTTAGAAGTAGAAAAGTTCTAACAGAAACCACAGAGCTCATTTATAGCCACACCACACTGGATACGCCCAATCTCATCTGATCTTGGAAGCTAAGCAGTGTTGGGCCTGGTTAGTACTTGGATGGGAGACCACCTGGGAATACAAGGTGCTGTAGATATTTTTATACTACCAACACCGTTCTGTTGATGCATTCCATTTTCAAACGTATTCATTTATGAACCAGTAGTTAGAAGTAGAAAAGTTCAAACAGAAACCCCAAAGCTCATCTACAGCCACACCACACTGGATACGCCCAATCTCATCTGATCTTGGAAGCTAAGCAGTGTTGGGCCTGGTTAGTACTTGGATGGGAGACCACCTGGGAATACAAGGTGCTGTAGATATTTTTATACTGCCAACACCGTTCTGTTGATGCATTCCATTTTCAAACTTATTCATTTATGAACCAGTAGTTAGAAGTAGAAAAGTTCTAACAGAAACCACAAATTTCATCTACAGCCACACCACACTGGATACGCCCAATCTCATCTGATCTTGGAAGCTAAGCAGTGTTGGGCTTGGTTAGTACTTGGATGGGAGACCACCTGGGAATACAAGGTGCTGTAGATATTTTTATACTGCCAACACCGTTCTGTTGATGCATTCCATTTTCAAACGTATTCATTTATGAACCAGTAGTTAGAAGTAGAAAAGTTCTAACAGAAACCACAAAGCTCATCTACAGCCACACCACACTGGATACGACCAATCTCATCTGATCTTGGAAGCTAAGCAGTGTTGGGCCTGGTTAGTACTTGGATGGGAGACCACCTGGGAATACAAGGTGCTGTAGATATTTTTATACTGCCAACACCGTTCTGTTGATGCATTCCATTTTCAAACGTATTAATTTATGAACCAGTAGTTAGAAGTAGAAAAGTTCTAACAAAAACCACAAAGCTCATCTACAGCCACACCACACTGGATACGCCCAATCTCATCTGATCTTGGAAGCTAAGCAGTGTTGGGCCTGGTTAGTACTTGGATGGGAGATCACCTGGGAATACAAGGTGCTGTAGATATTTTTATTCTACCAACACCGTTCTGTTGATGCATTCCATTTTCAAACGTATTCATTTATGAACCAGTAGTTAGAAGTAGAAAAGTTCTAACAGAAACCAGAAAGTTCATCTACAGCAACACCACACTGGATACGCCCAATCTCATCTGATCTTGGAAGCTAAGCAGTGTTGGGCCTGGTTAGTACTTGGATGGGAGATCACCTAGGAATACAAGGTGCTGTAGATATTTTTATACTGCCAACACCGTTCTGTTGATGCATTCAATTTTCAAATGTATTCATTTATGAACCAGTAGTTAGAAGTAGAAAAGTTCAAACAGAAACGACAAAGCTCATCTACAGCCACACCACACTGGATACGCCCAAACTCATCTGATCTTGGAAGCTAAGCAGTGTTGGGCCTGGTTAGTACTTGGATGGGAGACCACCTGGGAATACAAGGTGCTGTAGCTATTTTTATACTGCCAACACCGTTCTGTTGATGCATTCCATTTTCAAACGTATTCATTTATGAACCAGTAGTTAGAAGTAGAAAAGTTCAAACAGAAACCACAAAGCTCATCCACAGCCACCCCACACTGAAATACGCCCAATCTCATCTGATCTTGGAAGCTAAGCAGTGTTGGGCCTGGTTAGTACTTGGATGGGAGATCACCTAGGAATACAAGGTGCTGTAGATATTTTTATACTGCCAACACCGTTCTGTTGATGCATTCAATTTTCAAATGTATTCATTTATGAACCAGTAGTTAGAAGTAGAAAAGTTCAAACAGAAACGACAAAGCTCATCTACAGCCACACCACACTGGATACGCCCAATCTCATCTGATCTTGGAAGCTAAGCAGTGTTGGGCCTGGTTAGTACTTGGATGGGAGACCACCTGGGAATACAAGGTGCTGTAGCTATTTTTATACTGCCAACACCGTTCTGTTGATGCATTCCATTTTCAAACGTTTTCATTTATGAACCAGTAGTTAGAAGTAGAAAAGTTCTAACAGAAACCTCAGAGCTCATCTACAGCCACACCACACTGGATACGCCCAATCGCATCTGGTCTTGGAAGCTAAGCAGTGTTGGGCCTGGTTAGTACTTGGATGGGAGACCACCTGGGAATACAAGGTGCTGTAGATATTTTTATACTACCAACACCGTTCTGTTGATGCATTCCATTTTCAAACGTATTCATTTATGAACCAGTAGTTAGAAGTAGAAAAGTTCAAACAGAAACCACAAAGCTCATCTACAGCCACACCACACTGGATACGCCCAATCTCATCTGATCTTGGAAGCTAAGCAGTGTTCGGCCTGGTTAGTACTTGGATGGGAGACCACCTGGGAATACAAGGTGCTGTAGATATTTTTATACTGCCAACACCGTTCTGTTGATGCATTCCATTTTCAAACGTATTCATTTATGAACCAGTAGTTAGAAGTAGAAAAGTTCAAACAGAAACCACAAAGCTCATCTACAGCCACACCACACTGGATACGCCCAATCTCATCTGATTCTTGGAAGCTAAGCAGTGTTCGGCCTGGTTAGTACTTGGATGGGAGACCACCTGGGAATACAAGGTGCTGTAGATATTTTTATACTGCCAACACCGTTCTGTTGATGCATTCCATTTTAAAACTTTTTCATTTATGAACCAGTAGTTAGAAGTAGAAAAGTTCTAACAGAAACCACTAAGCTCATCTACAGCCACACCACACTGGATACGCCCAATCTCATCTGATCTTGGAAGCTAAGCAGTGTTGGGCCTGGTTAGTACTTGGATGGGAGACCACCTGGGAATACAAGGTGCTGTAGATATTTTTATACTGCCAACACCGTTCTGTTGATGCATTCCATTTTCAATCGTATTCATTTATGAACCAGTAGTTAGAAGTAGAAAAGTTCTAACAGAAACCACAAAGCTCATCTACAGCCACACCACACTGGATACGCCCAATCTCATCTGATCTTGGAAGCTAAGCAGTGTTGGGCCTGGTTAGTACTTGGATGGGAGACCACCTGGGAATACAAAGTGCTGTAGATATTTTTATACTGCCAACACCGTTCTGTTGATGCATTCCATTTTCAAACGTATTCATTTATGAACCAGTAGTTAGAAGTAGAAAAGTTCTAACAGAAACCACAAAGCTCATCTACAGCCACACCACACTGGATACGCCCAATCTCATCTGATCTTGGAAACTAAGCAGTGTTGGGCCTGGTTAGTATTTGGATGGGAGACCACCTGGGAATACAAGGTGCTGTAGATATTTTTATACTGCCAACACCGTTCTGTTGATGCATTCCATTTTAAAACGTATTCATTTATGAACCAGTAGTTAGAAGTAGAAAAGTTCTAACAGAAACCAGAAAGTTCATCTACAGCAACACCACACTGGATACGCCCAATCTCATCTGATCTTGGAAGCTAAGCAGTGTTGGGCCTGGTTAGTACTTGGATGGGAGACCACCTGGGAATACAAGGTGCTGTAGATATTTTTATACTGCCAACACCGTTCTGTTGATGCATTCCATTTTCAAACGTTTTCATTTATGAACCAGTAGTTAGAAGTAGAAAAGTTCTAACAGAAACCACAGAGCTCATCTACAGCCACACCACACTGGATACGCCCAATCGCATCTGATCTTGGAAGCTAAGCAGTGTTGGGCCTGGTTAGTACTTGGATGGGAGACCACCTGGGAATACAAGGTGCTGTAGATATTTTTATACTACCAACACCGTTCTGTTGATGCGTTCCATTTTCAAACGTATTCGTTTATGAACCAGTAGTTAGAAGTAGAAAAGTTCTAACAGAAACCATAAAGCTCATCTACAGCCACACCACACTGGATACGCCCAATCTCATCTGATCTTGGAAGCTAAGCAGTATTGGGCCTGGTTAGTACTTGGATGGGAGACCACCTGGGAATACAAGGTGTTGTAGATATTTTTATACTGCCAACACCGTTCTGTTGATGCATTCCATTTTCAAACGTATTCATTTATGAACCAGTAGTTAGAAGTAGAAAAGTTCTAACAGAAACCACAAAGCTTATCTACAGCCACACCACACTGGATACGCCCAATCTCATCTGATCTTGGAAGCTAAGCAGTGTTGGGCCTGGTTAGTACTTGGATGGGAGACCACCTGGGAATACAAGGTGCTGTAGATATTTTTATACTGCCAACACCGTTCTGTTGATGCATTCCATTTTCAAACGTATTCATTTATGAACCAGTAGTTAGAAGTAGAAAAGTTCTAACAGAAACCACAAAGCTCATCTACAGCCACACCACACTGGATACGCCCAATCTCATCTGATCTTGGAAGCTAAGCAGTGTTGGGCCTGGTTAGTACTTGGATGGGAGACCACCTGGTAATACAAGGTGCTGTAGATATTTTTATACTGCCAACACCGTTCTGTTGATGCATTCAATTTTCAAATGTATTCATTTATGAACCAGTAGTTAGAAGTAGAAAAATTCAAACAGAAACCACAAAGCTCATCTACAGCCACACCACACTGGATACGCCCAATCTCATCTGATCTTGGAAGCTAAGCAATGTTGTGCCTGGTTAGTACTTGGATGGGAGACCACCTGGGAATACAGGTGCTGTAGATATTTTTATACTGCCAACACCGTTCTGTTGATGCATTCCATTTTCAAACGTATTCATTTATGAACCAGTAGTTAGAAGTAGAAAAGTTCTAACAGAAACCAGAAAGTTCATCTACAGCAACACCACACTGGATACGCCCAATCTCATCTGATCTTGGAAGCTAAGCAGTGTTGGGCCTGGTTAGTACTTGGATGGGAGACCACCTGGGAATACAAGGTGCTGTAGATATTTTTATACTGCCAACACCGTTCTGTTGATGCATTCCATTTTCAAACGTATTCATTTATGAACCAGTAGTTAGAAGTAGAAAAGTTCAAACAGAAACCACAAAGCTCATCTACAGCCACACCACACTGGATACGCCCAATCTCATCTGATCTTGGAAGCTAAGCAGTGTTGGGCCTGGTTAGTACTTGGATGGGAGACCACCTGGGAATACAAGGTGCTGTAGATATTTTTATACTACCAACACCGTTCTGTTGATGCATTCCATTTTCAAACGTATTCATTTATGAACCAGTAGTTAGAAGTAGAAAAGTTCAAACAGAAACCACAAAGCTCATCTACAGCCACACCACACTGGATACGCCCAATCTCATCTGATCTTGGAAGCTAAGCAGTGTTCGGCCTGGTTAGTACTTGGATGGGAGACCACCTGGGAATACAAGGTGCTGTAGATATTTTTATACTGCCAACACCGTTCTGTTGATGCATTCCATTTTCAAACGTATTCATTTATGAACCAGTAGTTAGAAGTAGAAAAGTTCTAACAGAAACCACAAAGCTCATCTACAGCCACACCACACTGGATACGCCCAATCTCATCTGATCTTGGAAGCTAAGCAGTGTTGGGCCTGGTTAGTACTTGGATGGGAGACCACCTGGGAATACAAGGTGCTGTAGATATTTTTATACTGCCAACACCGTTCTGTTGATGCATTCCATTTTCAAACGTATTCATTTATGAACCAGTAGTTAGAAGTAGAAAAGTTCAAACAGAAACCACAAAGCTCATCTACAGCCACACCACACTGGATACGCCCAATCTCATCTGATCTTGGAAGCTAAGCAGTGTTGGGCCTGGTTAGTACTTGGGTGGGAGACCACCTGGGAATACAAGGTGCTGTAGCTATTTTTATACTGCCAACACCGTTCTGTTGATGCATTCCATTTTAAAACTTTTTCATTTATGAACCAGTAGTTAGAAGTAGAAAAGTTCTAACAGAAACCACAAAGCTCATCTACAGCCACACCACACTGGATACGCCCAATCTCATCTGATCTTGGAAGCTAAGCAGTGTTGGGCCTGGTTAGTACTTGGATGGGAGACCACCTGGGAATACAAGGTGCTGTAGATATTTTTATACTGCCAACACCGTTCTGTTGATGCATTCCATTTTCAAACGTTTTCATTTATGAACCAGTAGTTAGAAGTAGAAAAGTTCTAACAGAAACCACAGAGCTCATCTACAGCCACACCACACTGGATACGCCCAATCTCATCTGATCTTGGAAGCTAAGCAGTGTTCGGCCTGGTTAGTACTTGGATGGGAGACCACCTGGGAATACAAGGTGCTGTAGATATTTTTATACTGCCAACACCGTTCTGTTGATGCATTCCATTTTCAAACGTATTCATTTATGAACCAGTAGTTAGAAGTAGAAAAGTTCTAACAGAAACCACAAAGCTCATCTACAGCCACACCACACTGGATACGCCCAATCTCATCTGATCTTGGAAGCTAAGCAGTGTTGGGCCTGGTTAGTACTTGGATGGGAGACCACCTGGGAATACAAAGTGCTGTAGATATTTTTATACTGCCAACACCGTTCTGTTGATGCATTCCATTTTCAAACGTATTCATTTATGAACCAGTAGTTAGAAGTAGAAAAGTTCTAACAGAAACCACAAAGCTCATCTACAGCCACACCACACTGGATACGCCCAATCTCATCTGATCTTGGAAACTAAGCAGTGTTGGGCCTGGTTAGTACTTGGATGGGAGACCACCTGGGAATACAAGGTGCTGTAGATATTTTTATACTGCCAACACCGTTCTGTTGATGCATTCCATTTTAAAACGTATTCATTTATGAACCAGTAGTTAGAAGTAGAAAAGTTCTAACAGAAACCAGAAAGTTCATCTACAGCAACACCACACTGGATACGCCCAATCTCATCTGATCTTGGAAGCTAAGCAGTGTTGGGCCTGGTTAGTACTTGGATGGGAGACGACCTGGGAATACAAGGTGCTGTAGATATTTTTATACTGCCAACACCGTTCTGTTGATGCATTCCATTTTCAAACGTTTTCATTTATGAACCAGTAGTTAGAAGTAGAAAAGTTCTAACAGAAACCACAGAGCTCATCTACAGCCACACCACACTGGATACGCCCAATCGCATCTGATCTTGGAAGCTAAGCAGTGTTGGGCCTGGTTAGTACTTGGATGGGAGACCACCTGGGAATACAAGGTGCTGTAGATATTTTTATACTACCAACACCGTTCTGTTGATGCGTTCCATTTTCAAACGTATTCGTTTATGAACCAGTAGTTAGAAGTAGAAAAGTTCTAACAGAAACCATAAAGCTCATCTACAGCCACACCACACTGGATACGCCCAATCTCATCTGATCTTGGAAGCTAAGCAGTGTTGGGCCTGGTTAGTACTTGGATGGGAGACCACCTGGGAATACAAGGTGCTGTAGATATTTTTATACTGCCAACACCGTTCTGTTGATGCATTCCATTTTCAAACGTATTCATTTATGAACCAGTAGTTAG